>NC_000069.6:11169211-11314211 GCF_000001635.26 Mus musculus
TTTGCATAGAATACTGGAATACTCCTCACTTCTTTTTTGATCTAGAAAAAAACAAAAGGGAATTCACTTCCTTCTTAGTTACTTTTTTACTGCTGTTACAAAATATAGTGACTAAGACAACGTATAAAATGAAGTATTTAATTTGGGACTCTAGTTATACAGGAGTCTAGAATCCATAACCATCATGGTGTGGAACATGGCAACAGACAGGCAGATACGGCACTGGAACAGTAGTTGAGAGCTTACCTGTTAAGACAACAACCACAAGACAGAGAAAAACAACAATAGTTGGCACACTTCCTGTAGCAAGGCCACACCTCCTTCTGTAAGGCCACATTTCCTTATTCTTCCTAAATATACATCTACCATCTTGAGACCAACATATGAGCCTTATGGGAGTCCTTCTCATTCAAACCACCAGAGCTTCCTTCTATAAAAAATATTAGAAGCCTATAAAATGTTCTTCAAAATAGTTACAGAACTAAAGTTAACTGCTAATATGCTATGGACATGAGACTGTTTGTGATAGAGATACATAGTATCCTATGCAAGTATTTCATTTTCCTTACTCCTACAGCTTTCTGCAAACTTGAGTTTTGTTTTTCCTCTAAATTTCTCCAGATTTCTTGGGTTCAGACTAGCATATTTCAAAACTGTACATCACTAATTCCTGGTTTTTTAAATGTATTATGCTGATCTCAAAAGTAGTGACAGTACTAGAATATTTTTCAAAGGGTAATTTTTGTTGAGCAAATACATTAATACACACCAAAAAATCTCACATTCTATGCCTAAAAATTAGTAAATACCTGGAGAGTACATTTATAAAAGTATTTGTTATAGTTTTCCTTTATTAGGTTAATATAACCTAAAGGTAATATACATTTTCTTTTTTTAAATAAATATTAAAATTTGTTCCTAACATTCCTCCCATTTTATTGCCCAAAGCAGGATAGGTTAACATAATGCTTGCAGACCACCAGCCATTAGAGATATCCCTTTTGTATTTTGTTTATTGGGATCTACTGGCATTTTCTGGTTCCTTTTCAATGTCCTGAAACACATCATAAATAACATGACAGATGGGTAAAAATTAATAACTCTCCAGGAACACTACAACTAGAAAACTTAATCCCTTCTCAGCTTTGATTGCTAATTAATCCAGGTTTTCTATCATTTCCTTTCTTGAACTTGAAAGCATTTTTTTTTCTGAGAGAGATAAGTGGTCTTTGTGTGTGGTGTGTGTGTGGTGTGTGTGTGTGTGTGTGTGTGTGTGTGTGTATGTGTAAGATCATAAGTAACGTTTTTCTCATTTTTTTTCAGGAATCTGTTGAGTCTTCACGTTCCTTATTGGTAATATAAAATTTTAAGGTTGATCATTTTTTCATACCCAACATGATTAGTGATTAGCAATTGCCTTTCCCCATCCTATAAGTAATCTTTAGATAATTTCATACCCAAATTTGCCCAGAAGAATTTAATATTAGAATCATCTGGCTTAAGGGGCCAGGATTGATTTTATAAGATATACCATTAAGAACTTTCATAGCCGTGATTCAGATTACCTTAATCTGTATCCTGCTAAAAATTTTACCCCTAGATCCTTCTTGGGAAAGAAGATGCATGGGATGCATGCTCATGAGATGCAGACAAAGGACGGTTAGATTTGACTTTACTGTTTTCATTAGAACCTCACTCATTCTATGATACATAATACACCAGATATAAATCTACAGCCTAACACATTGTTTTGTGTATGCTATCTACGGTGGACAAATGCTGTGGTTTCTCAGTCAAAGGCTCTTCCTGGGTGGGAGGCACTTGGAGATCATTGTTGCATTAAGCATATAGATTGCAATTACACATATTTAAACCATATAGTTTTACTTTAAAAAAAAATAAAGGAGACACAAGTATGGTTACAATTACCAAATAAGTATTCCCTTTCGTAATTTATCTAAAGACTTAATATTAAACTCATACACAGAAGAACTTATTATGTAAGAGAACTGAAGAGATGGCTGACTCAGTTTCTCACTAGAAGTCAGTGTGCTGATAGCAGTAATCAACATTGATAGGAGAAAGACTGAAATCAGATCCATTAAAAGTGATTCATGAACCTAGATGTTTAGCAGAATACATTTCATGGTTTTTCTTTAGAGGTGACTTTGAGGGTGAATTATTCTAAAACAAATTTCAGGTTGAAAGTCCAGAGGATATTTACATAAGGTAAAATGTAAAGGCTTGCCCAAAGCAAGTGTGCAATGGGATTGACCATTAGATTAGGATTATTCTCGATGATCGTTGGGACGAATTCATGGGTGATACAGGACTTGAGGACTGGATATAGTCACCAACAAATTGATACCAAAGAAGGCAACCATGCTTAATTGTATTCCAGAGAACCTTGTCAGTGACCTTAAGAAATACTTGAATATACAGCTTTAAATTGCCTAAGTAATAGATTGGCCAGGAGATAACAAGCATTTCAGTTGTGAAGTAAAGATAAAAATGAATAATGAGTTAAATGCTAATGAGATCAAATTTAAATTTATGACAACCTTGGATGTCCTTCTATTGGGTTTAAAAGTAGATAGAGACCTGCAGAATAACTAACTGTGTGTTCATCAGTAGGGATGACACCGCAACATCCCTTTCATCACATCAACTCATAAGCATCAATGCTAGAAACAAGATGTCAGCAATCCTGCGGAATCCTGTCACACTACATACCTATGGTCTGTTTGAAATTGGAGGAAGTCTTTATTTGGAAATTTATTTCTGAAAGGAAAGATGAATTGTTGAAAATGAGAAAAAAGACTCCCAAGGATGGTTAAAATTGCCACTGTCTCATGCATGAAAGCAGCAAGCAATAGAACAATGTATGTTGCTGTACGCTGTATCTTTAGTAATATGTTTATATTCATTGGATTGTCCTTCAGGGATTGGAGCCTTTGTTTACATGCATGCCTCCCTCCTCAGTTTCCTCTTTGGTCACAATATTCAGTTAAAAATGAAGAATGGAATAGTGTATTGTACACTTCTAGGATAGGCTACTATTTATCATTAGGGCTTTTACAGATGTTCAATTCCAAGTATGTAATTAGTTAGGAAAGAAATGTGGAGTTTAATATCATATAAATTATATTCTTTCCTCTTGTTCTCTGTATTATTGCATGTTTACTTAAAGTTCGGGTTTGTTTTGCATATTAATAATTAACGTAAGAAAATGTATGTCTTATGAAATTTAGGGGCTAACTAATTCTGATGAGTTATGATTTAGGAAATGGATTGGAGAACCTTAAAGTTAATGAAAGTTGTTTAGTTTGTCATCAGGCTAAAATATTAACATATGGGAAAATATTCATAAATAATTTTGTGAGCTCTACAATTACAGGAAAAAACATTAGAGAAACATTACTGCTATAATTTGAACAAGAGACAATGAGGCTCAGAAATATAATTAAAGTGAAGAAAATAGTATTGGAATAAAAATAGAAAGGGGAAATTTTTTTAAGTTGCATTATTTGAACACAGAGTTCAGAAAAGAAGCCTGTGCTGACTAGGAATATACTATGTAGCCAAGGCTAGCCAGAAACTCTACATTCTCATATTTTCACATCTCAAGTGCTGTAGGCACTGTACCTAGCTAGAAAAATATCTTTTAAAGTGATGAGTAGGTACACTACCCTAATCACTCAGCTTCACTTTTAATTCTTACAATATCTGAGGTCATCCAGGCTCCACAAATATTTGATGAAAAAGTCTGCATTTTGAGAGGCCATATTCACAGAACTTACATTACAACTTAGTAAACGTGGCTTTTCTTTATGGATGTTCTTATTAATCTCTTACTATACATAGTTTATGAATGAAGCTTTGCCACAAGATAGTGTACAAAGGAACACAGAATGGTAGCCACTCTCTAATAACAAAAATTCAAGCATTCACTGTTAGGTATAAAATAGAATTCTATACAGATATGCTACTAATCTGAAATAAAAATAATTATCTTTAGTCAAACAATATTGAGATTCAATATTAATTATTGATTCTTTGATTTAAGGTCACACATTAAATCCATATTAATGGTTCTTGGAGGACAAAATTCAAGCACAATAATCACTTGATTACAATACTGACACTCATAAAAATATTGCCTAGATTTGACTTTTCCCTTAAAGTGATAATGTGTGCTCATTCACACTCCTCAAATATATAAACAACTGAACAGGGGACATGTACATATTCGTTCTCCTATATGCCTGCTGAGGAATATGGTGACAAAAATATATGCTCATAAAAAGAGAGGAAGAAAACATCGAATAAACAGACATTAAATAAGAATAAATTCTAAAAGGATGAATTATTTATTGGATACAGTGATTTAACAGAGATGTTTAAGTTTGACTTCCTGTAAGCCTCTGTCAAGCAAATATGCCATATACAGCTTTGTGCTTTAGTTCTGTCCTGGCCAGCAATCCTAACATAGTGCTGATGGTAATAATAATGATAATTTCATGTATTCCTTCATATACATATCTTCATATTAGTACTGGTTATTCTCTAGGATTTATACATATTAACTAATGACTAAGCATATCTATTATATGTGTCATTACTTAGATTATCCTGTCCATATTTATCAAATTTATCATATGTATACATATATGTTTGTATGATTTTAAGTCCACAACAACACAACTGAAGGAGAAATGAAAACTTAGCTGCAAATTTTGCTTGTATGGTGAAGTGGAAGTTTCTGTCATGTGATGCAGCCTCATGTATTTTGCTGATACAGACTCATGTAGGGTTTTGCTAAGACAGGATCCATGTGAGGACATGTAATGTTTAAGGAGAGTATAAATAGGACCCAATGGACAGTTAAGGTGTGCTTGCACAGCTAGCCTTGCAACTCTTCCTCAGCTGAGGACTTCTCCAAGTATCTGAGCTGGTCTTGGTCTCTCCTGCTGACTCATCGTGGAGGCCTGGCACTTTCTGATAGATTGTGACTCAGCTGCTGATTCATGTTGGTATCCTGACATTACTTTACTGGACTGCTCATATCCTGACAAACAGAGATATGAATGGACCCAAAGAGCTACTTCTAAACAGTTCCACGTCCCCTTGTCCTCTTTACCATCTTTTCTCCCCTACATTTGGACAGTGGGCTAGAAAGGAGGTCCAAGCATTTCAGAATCCTTATTAAAAGTAGGTTTTAGAGGTAGATGCTTGCAGCCAACCATTGGACTGAGCATGGGGTCCCAATAGAGGAGTTAGATAAAAGACTGAAGGAGTTGCAGTGGTTTGAAATGCCATAGGAAGAACAATATCAATCAGCCAGAGCCCCCAGTGATCACAGGGACTAAGCCAAGGTGGAGGACTTGACTTTCATCTCTAGCTTTTGCCTGCAAGTAAAGAGGAATGACTACATACATGCACTGATGATGATGAGTCTGTGTTTTTTACAACTGTTTATGTCAATAAATCCTCATTTGGGATCATAAGAAAATACAGAAAGAAAGGAAGAAAAAAAGAAGAGAGGAGGTCAGAAAGAAAATAAAGTGAGCAAGCTATGAGGAGCAAACCATCAAGCAGCACTCTCCATGGACTCTGCAGCAGCACCTATCTCCACAACCCTGCCATGCTTGAGTTCTTGTCCTGATTTCCTTCAATAATAATCAGTGATGTGGAAGTGTAAGCCAAATAAGCCCTTTGCTCCTGGAGTTGCTTTTGGTTCTGGCCCTTCATCACAGCAAAGTATCCCTAACTAGGACAGTGCTCATTTAGAAATCAGGATACAACCTGCGAGAGTCAGTTTTCTACTATAATCAAGTGAGTTCAGGTGCTCAAACTGAAGTCATCAAGCTTGGTAACTAGGCAAGGTCTTGATCCCCCAGCTACCCCAGTCACTGCAGTCTTTATCCCCAGCTACCCCAGTCACTGCAATCTTTATCCCCAGCTACCCCAGTCACTGCAGTCTTTATCCCCCAGCTACCCCAGTCACTGCAGTCTTTATCCCCCAGCTACCCCAGTCACTGCAGTCTTTATCCCCAGCTACCCCAGTCACTGCAGTCTTTATCCCCAGCTACCTCAGTCACTGCAGTCTTTATCCCCCAGCTACCCCAGTCACTGCAGTCTTGATCCCCAGCTACCCCAGTCACTGCAGTCTTTATCCCCAGCTACCCCAGTCACTGCAATCTTTATCCCCAGCTACCCCAGTCACTGCAATCTTGATCCCCAGCTACCCCAGTCACTGCAGTCTTGATCCCCAGCTACCCCAGTCACTGCAGTCTTTATCCCCCAGCTACCTCAGTCACTGCAGTCTTTATCCCCAGCTACTCCAGTCACTGCAGTCTTGATCCCCAGCTACCCCAGTCACTGCAGTCTTGATCCCCAGCTACCCCAGTCACTGCAGTCTTTATCCCCCAGCTACCTCAGTCACTGCAGTCTTTATCCCCAGCTACCCCAGTCACTGCAGTCTTGATCCCCAGCTACCCCAGTCACTGCAGTCTTGATCCCCAGCTACCCCAGTCACTGCAGTCTTTATCCCCCAGCTACCTCAGTCACTGCAGTCTTGATCCCCAGCTACCCCAGTCACCACAGAATAGTTAGAATTTATTTTTAAAATTTGTTTTTATAGATATATTTATTTTATATTTGTGGGTGAATACATTGTAGCTGTCTTCAGACATATCAGAAGAGGGCATCAGATCCCATTACAGATGGTTGTGAGCCACCATGTGTTTGCTAGGAATTGAGGTCAGGACCTCTGGAAGAGCACTGAGGACTCTTAACTGCTGAGCCATCTCTCCAAATAGTTAGATCTCCTCCCTACCCCCAGTGGACTGAAGTTTGATTGTGCTGTTTTGTTGTTTTGTTTTGTTTTTCTTAAACTAATAAAACCAATTTTAAAATATACAACTCAGTATTGACATTTTTAAGTCATCAAAATAATTCATATTAGTTAAATACCTCTTAAATATACACAATATATTCTGATGCTAAAAGTAATACACACTCAACCAGTATTTAAAAAAAAAACTATTTTGGAACATTAAACATGATAGAAGTAGAAAAAAAATCTCTTACGAAGTTCTCTATGAAAAGAAATTATGAAAAGTTCCTGATGAGACAGAAAGCATTCCATCTCCAAGGGAGAATACTCAGCATAACTGTGGCTTCACACACTGAATTGGATAGTGTTCCTCTGTTTCTATTTTATGGAATAGTTTGAAGAATTTTGGTATTAGGTCTTCTTTGACCGTCTGATAGAACTCTGCACTAAAACCATCTGGTCCTGCGCTTTTATTTTTTAATTTAATTTAATTTTTTATTTTATTTTATTTTATTTTATTTTATTTTTTTGTTGTTAGGAGAACTTAATGACTGCTTCCTTTTCTTTAGAAGATATGGGATTGTTTAGATGGTTTATTTGATCCTGATTTAACTTTGGGATTTGGTATCTGTCTAGAAAATTGTCCATTTCATCTAGATTTTCCAGTTTTGTTAAATATAGGCTTTTGTAGTAGGATTTGATGACTATTTTTAATTTCCTCAGTTTCTGTTGTTATATCTCCCTTTTCATTTCTGATTTTGTTAATTTGGATACTGTCTCTTTGCCCTCTGGTTAGTCTGGTTTATTTATCTTGATTTTCTCAATGAACCAGCTCCTAGTTTTGTTGATACTTTGTACAGTTCCTTTGTTTCCACTTGGTTGATTTCAACCCTGAGTTTGATTATTTCCTGCCTTCTTCTCCTCTTGAGTGTATTTGCTTCTTTTTGTTCTAGAACTTTCAGATGTGCTGTCAAGTTGTTAGTGTATGCTCCCTCCAGTTTCTTTTTGGAGGCACTCAGTGTTGAGTTTTCCTTTTAGCACTGCTTTCACTGTGTCCCAAAAGTTTGGGTATTTTGTGCCTTCATTTTCATTAAATTCTAAAAAGTCTTTAATTTCTTTATTTCTTCCTTGACCAAGGTATCACTGGGTAGTGTTGTCCAGCTTCCATGTGTATGTGGGCTTTCTGTGGTTTTTGTTGCTATTGAAGACCAGGCTTAGTCCATGGTTTTCTGATAGGATGCATGGGTTTATATCAATCTTCTCGTTTCTGTTGCAGCCTGTTTTGTGACTATGTGGTCAATTTTGGAGAAGTTACCATAAGTTGATGCAAAGAAGATATATTCTTTTGTTTTAGGATGAAAAGTTCTACAAATATCTGTTAAATCCATTTGGTCCATAGTTTCTGTTAGTTTCAATGTGTCTCGGTTTAGTGTGTGTTTCCATGATTTGCCCATTGATGAGAATGGGGTGTTGAGGTGCCTCACTATTATTGTGTGAGGTGCAATGTGTGCTTCTTTAGTAGTTTCTTTTAGGAATATGGGTGTCCTTGTATTTAGAGCATATATGTTCAGAATTGAGAGTTCTTCTTGGTAGATTTTTTTTTCTTTTGATGAGTATGAAGTGCCCTTCTTTATCCTTTTAGATAATTTTTGTTTGAAAGTTGATTTTATTTAATATTAGAATGGCTATTCCAGCTTGTTCCATGGGACCATTGGCCTGGAAAACTATTTTCCAGCCTTTTTCTCTGAGGTAGTGTCTTTCTTTGACACTGAGTGTGCGTTTCCTGTATGCAGCAAAATGCTGGGTCCTGTTTAAGTATCCGCTCGGTTATTCTATATCTTTTTATTGGGGAATTGAGTCCATTGATGATAACAGATATTAAGGAAAAGTAATTGTTGCTTCTTGTTATTTTTGATGTTATTTTTATGTTTTTGGGGCTATCTTCTTTTGGGATTGTTGAAAGATTACTTTCTTGCTTTTTCTAGGGTATAGTTTCCCTCCTTGTCAACACAACCAATGTATTGTCCATCTATTTTCCTTTTTTAGGGCTGGATTTGTGGAAATATATTGTGTAAATTTAGTTGTGTCATGGAGTATCTTGGTTAATATCTTGGTTTATTCATCTATGGTAGTTGAGAGTTTTGCTAGGTATAGTAGTCTATACCCAGGCTGTCATTTGTGTTCTCTTATGGTCTGTATGAGATCTGCCCAGGATTTTCTGGATTTCATAGTCTCTGGTGAGAAGTCTGGTGTAATTCTGAAAGGTCTGCCTTTATATATTACTTGATATTTTTTCTTACTGCTTTTAAAATTCTTTCTTTGTTTTCTGAATTTGGTGTTTTGACTATTATGTGACAGGAGGAATTTCTTTTCTGGTCCAGTCTATTTGGAGTTTTGTAAGCTTCTTGTACTTTATTTATTTACTTATTTATTTATTTTAATGGATTTTTTTTTATTTACATTTCAAATGTTCTCCCTTATCCTGGTTTCCCCTCAGAAAACTCCTTGCCTTATCTCCTCCCCCTCCTCCTGCTCACCAACCCACCCACTCCTGCTTCCTGGCCTTGGCATTCCCCTACACTGGGGCATAGAGCCTTCACAGGACCAAGGGCCTCTCCTCCCATTGATGTCCGACTAGGCCATCCTCTGCTACAAATGCAGCTGGAGCCATGAATCCTACCATATGTATTCTTTTGTTGGTGTTTAGTCCCTAGGAGCCCTGTAGGATCCTGGTTCATTCATATTGTTGTTCCTCCTATGGGTCTGCAAACCCCTTCACCTCCTTGGGTCCTTTCTCTAGCTTCTTGTATTTGTATGGGCATCTCTTTCCTTAGTTAGGGGAACTTTTCTTCTATAATTTTTTGAAGGTTTTTAGTGGCCCTTTAAGTTGGGAATCTTCCCTCTCTTCCTTATGTTTGGTCTTCTCATTGTGTCCTGCATATCCTGGATATGCACTAGGAACTAGGGTTAGGAACTTTTTCCATTTTGCATTCTCTTTGACATTGTTGAGACAATGTTTTCTATGGTATCTTCTGCACCCGAGATTCTCTCTTGTACCTCTTGTATTCTGTTGGTGATGCTTGCATCTATGACTCTTGATCTCTTTCCTAGGTTTTCTAACTCCAGGGTTGTCTCCTTCTGTGATTTCTTTATTGTTTCTATTTCCATTTTTAGATCTTGGATTTTTTTTTCAATTCCTTCACCTATTTGGTTGTGTTTTCCTGCAATTCTTTAAGGAATTTTCATGTTTCCTCTTTAAGGGCTTCAATCTGTTTACCTGTGTTTTCCTGTATTTCTTTAAGGGAGTTATTTATGTCTTTCTTAAAGTCCTCTATCATCTTCAGGAGATGTGATTTTAAATCAGAGTCTTGCTTTTCTAATGTTTTGGGATATCCAGGGCTCACTGTGGTGGGAGAACTGGGTTCTGATGATGCCAAGTAACCTTGGTTTTTGTTGCCTATGTTCTTGCCCTTGCCTCCTGCCATCTGATTATCTTGAGTGTAGAAGCAACAGAGCAAACAGAAACACGGTAATAATTACTGAAAGCCAGATATTCTACTGTATGTGAAAATAATGAGGTAAATTTAAAAGGATATATTCCTAAATGTTTGAACTCACTATAAAGGGTAAAGGTAGTGACAGGATAGAGAATCCCATAGATAGGACATTAACTGGTTAATCAAGTAACTGCCCACCATGGGGGCTCATAGAGACTCAACCACCAAGCAAAGAGTATTCAGGGGCTAGACCTTAGCATTCCCCGACACATATGCAGCAGATGTTCTTCAACTACTGCAGCAGGGGCTGTCTTTGACTTCAACTGTGTTGCCTGCATTTGGATCACTTTTTCCTAGCTGAGCTGCCTTGTCTGGTCTTAAAGTGAGATGATGCTCTTAGTCCTGATAAGACTTGACAGGCCATAGCAGGTTGATACCCGGTTGGGTAGGGGGATCCCGTTCTCTGAAGATAAGGGTAGGGGTGGGAAAAGGGGAAGGGGATTGACCTGTGAGACTAGGAGGAGAAGAGGAAAAAAGGCTGCAAATGGTATATAAATTGAATAGGTAAATAAATTAATGGGAAAAAAAGAGAGAGAAAGTGCCCAATAATGAGAGACTGTTTCCTTACAAGTTGTCTCTGAGATGTCTGGATCCAGACAACTCTTCACAAAAGAAACTGTTTAGCTCTAGATAAGTCTTCAGATCTCCTAGGCCCTGCAAACTTGAATTTAGTTTCTCTCTATGATTAAATGGATTCTGAAAATGAAATGGTAGCACTTAGAATATATTTCTTTTGCTTGTTTCCAGCAGTGACCAGGAATCTCCAAAAAAAGTCAAAGTCATGAAAGACAGCGAAAGACTGAGAAACTGTGGTATGTTTGGGGAGACCAGGAAGACAGGAATGTGGAAAACAGCACAGGACCATGGATGGAATCTGGGATCAAATATAAAAATCTGAAGGAAGAAACTAGCTTGTCTGACTGTAACACAAATGTAGAATCTAATAACAAATATCGTTAGTCCCTGAACCTTCTTTTAAGGATTCCTTTTTGACTTGTGTGGCTGCCAAACCACAGACTCTTCATCGGTGATTTTAAAATTATCTTTTCAGGTTGCGTTTGCAACCTGATGGCTCAATGTGGTAGGCTTCTGGGATGTTTGCAAATGCCCTTCACTCGTGCTTAACTGAAGTGTGGCTGCAGGGAAGGTTTTTGTGAAGGGGGGATGAGAGAACATTTTTCTCTTCTGAGGCCTCACTTAGGATGAAATGTGTATGAAAATTAAGTTATTTTCAGCTCATCTTAATTTTTGTTGCTGTCTCCTGACCTTCCTTTGCTCCTGTTTTTCCCCCAGTGCCGAGCGATGATCATCTAGACAGAAATCATATGTAAAGCTCACCATGCGTGGGGCATGCACATGGAGGCAGGAATTTAATTTTCTCTCAGTGCAAAGCAGCCCTGCCTGTTTAAGACTGATTTCCCTTTATAGCGAAATCTGCAAAAGTGCATCGGGAGAGAAAGTCCCTCACTTTAACTACATTCTGCTGCTTGGGTTTTATGTGAGGAGATTCATGGAGTCCATTTTAGAAACTGCCTAAGTAAAGGGAGTCTTCAGTTTGAAATGAAGACAAACTAGGGAGGAAATATAAAAATATATGGGGATCTTCCTCATTCTAGCCCATCAGCTCAGTCAGCACTGGTGCATACATATATAATGTCAGTTTGGGAGGATGCCTTAAATCCTGATTAGAGTATAGATGAGGAGTTTAAAGCATAATCAAAGCAATCAGAGATTTCAAAGATGCCTCCTTGTATAGATGAGAATGGAGAGAAACAGACAAGAATATTTTCTATTTAATTCTTGTTCTAAGGAAATGGATAAAAGATGAAACAGATGAATATGAAAGCTTGACTCACATTTTCAGCATGAAAATTAAATACATTGATGACCCAGAAAATAAAGCTATTTATTTCTAATGTGACTTCCAGTTAGCAATGACCTTGACAGACAAGTCAAAGGACCAACATCACAGGAAGGCAAAGAACAAAGCTCATTTCTCTTTACATTTTTGTCATTTAATTTCAAAACTGCAGCTCAGGACTCAGAACACAGCCATTGCCCAGGAGACAATCGCTTGTCAGCAGAGATTCTTCATTTCTTAACTCACATAGCAGCAATATTAAGGCATATTCTGATGCAGGAAGGGGATGATAGGCTAAAAGCCATCACATACTACAAACATTTTTAGCATATATCTACAGGTAATTTTTCTTCCTTGTGAGAGAAAACCATTCCCTGTCTTTGTCTCATTGTTCCATGTGTCTAGATCAAAACGAGTCTTTGGGTGTAACTTCTTGTGTAATGTTTATTCCTCAACAGAGAAACCAAAGGGGCCTATCAGACTTGCTGCTGGTGTACTCTAAGCTCAGCAACTGGTTAAATCATTAGGCTGTTTTCCAGTGAGAATAAAGATCCCTCATGGGAACCTTTGGCATTTAAATTGCCAATTCAGTCAGCTCCTGGTTGATCTTTTGGGGTTCTCAAATGAGGCCCAACAGTATCTTCCACAAATAGCAATATTTTGACTTCTTCTTTTCTAATTTGTACCCCCTTGATCTCCTTTAGTTTTCTTATTTCTCTGGCTAGAACTTAAAGCACTATATTGAATAGATAAGGAGAGATTGGGCAGCCTTGTCTTGTCCCTGATTTTAGTAGAATAGTTTTTATATTTCTCTCCTTTTAATTTGATGTTGGCTATTGGCTTGCTGTATATTGCTTTGAATATGTTTAGGTATGTGACCTGTCTCTGATCTCTCTAATACTTTTAATATGAAGGGGTGTTAGATTTTTTTCAAAGGCTTTTGCAGCATCTAATGAGGTGATCATGTGATTCTTTTTCTTTCAGTTTGCTTATATGGTGGATTATATTGATGGGTTTTCATATATTGAACCATCTCGAATCTCTGAGGTGAAGCCTACTTGAACATGATGGATGATGTTTTTGATGTGTTCCTGGGTTTGGTTTGTGAGTATTTTATTGAGTATTTTTGCATCAATGTTCAAAAGAGATCTCTGTGAAATGTTCTTTGAGTGGTTTATGTATCAGAGTGACTATGGCGTCATAGAATGAATTTGGCAGTGTTCCCTTTTTTGTATTTTGTGAAATAATTTGAGGAGTATTGGTATTAGCTCTTCTTTAGAAGTCTGGTAGAGCCTGGCAGTGATGGTGCATATCTTTAACCCCAGCATTTTGGAGGCAGAGGCAGGTGGATTCCTGAGTTTGAGGCCAGTCTGGTCTACAGAGTGAGTTCCAGGATAGCCAGTGGTATAATTTTACATTGAAGCCATCTGGCCCTGAGCTTTTTTTTTTAAATTTATTTTAATTTTAATTTTTTATTTTTTGGTTAGGAGACTTTTAATGACTGCTTTTATTTTGTTAGGCATTATACAGCTGTTTAAATAGTTTACCTCATCTTGATTTAACTTTGGTAAGTGGAATCTGTCTAGAAAATCATCCATTTTGTTAAGATTTTCTAATTTTGTGGAGTACAGACTTTTGAAGCAAGACATAATGATTCTTTGAATTTCCTTACTGTCTGTTGTTATGTCTTCCTTTTCATTTCTGATTTTGTTTATTTGGATACTGTGTGTCTGTCTTTTGGTTAGTTTGACTGTTTGTCTACCTTGTTGATCTTCTCAAAGAATCAGCTCTTGCTTTCCTTGATTCTTTGTATTGTTTTCTTTGTTTCTAACTGATTGATTCCAGCCCTGATATTGATTATTTCCTGCATTCTACTCCTCTGTCGTGTGCCTGCTTTCTCCTTCTCCTCCTCCTCCTCCTCCTCCTTCTTCTTCTGTCTATGAATGAGACAGTTCACTCTTCTTGTAGTTGTATGCATTTTCTGCTTTAGAATCTGCACATTATTCTAAGATACCATAAATTCCCTTAGAAACTAAATGTGTTTGCAACAAGAAACAAATGCAAATTAGCTCATTCCCCTTTCATGGGAATAGAGGTATGAATAGAATTATTCTTAATACATATGAAAAATGTTTACCACATAGTATTGAAAAATCTCCTTTAGTTTACTCATAGGGGTTCTGAAAGAGAGACGTGTGAAATTCAGTAACCATAATTTATGTAGCAGATAATTTGAAAAGGCTTAGAAAGCCTGGGAAGCCAAGACTATCACACATCTGCGCATTAGCTTTTAGTCTAAGTACCATGCAGTCATTCACTCTCACCTTTGTGAATCAATGTTCCTATTAAATGGAGAATTTCTTTCTGCAGGCTTTGACAAATTTAGTGTTGCCAAGAGTATACACAGAACTTATCTGTGGAAGTCTGACATCTGTGCTATCTCCAGGGGATTCATAGGATATTCAGTATTTATGACTGGAAGAAACAAATGTAAAAATAAAAAAATTGAAGTAGAGAACTATTTTATCTGGTATTACCCAATTTTGGTTAAATAATCAATATAGAAATCTCCTTTGAATATAACTGAGTACTGATAGTTACTAAGTTACATGCAATTTAACAAATCAAGAGATGGCATCAGAAAGTATACACTGTAGGTGACCTGCATTTTTCAAAGTTTGAAGTAGTTCTGGGAAGTTAACTACTGTCTATTTATATATCTTCCTTTCAATTATCTATCTATCTATCTATCTATCTATCATCTATAACTTATCTATCATCTATCTATGATCTACCTATCTATTTATTATGTATGTATGTATCAATCTATCATGTGTGTATATACATATTTATTTCTCTCATCTATCTATATATTAAATATATAGATAGACCCTATAGGTGAAACAACAATATGAACTAACCAGTACCCCCCAGAGCTCGTGTCTCTAGCTGCATATGTATCAGAAGATGGCCTAGTTGGCCATCATTGGAAATAGAGGCCCATTGGTCTTGCAAACTTTATATGCCTCAGTACAGGGGAACACCAGGGGCAAAAAGTGGGAGTGTGTTTCCTATTCTTTCATTTTCCTATATCCTTTTATTTTTATTTTTTCATTTTTTATATGTGAAAGCTTTTTTTGGAATTTTTTATTAGGTATTTTCTTCATTTACATTTCCAATGCTATCCCAAGAGTCTCCCATACCCTCCCCCCACTTCCCTACCCACACAGTCCCACTTTTTGCCCCTGGTGTTCCCCTGTACTGAGGCATATAAAGTTTGCAAGACCAATGGGCCTCTATTTCCAATGATGGCCGACTAGGCCATCTTCTGATACATATGCAGCTAGAGACACGAGCTCTGGGGGGGTACTGGTTAGTTCATATTGTTGTTCCACCTATAGGGTTGCAGATCCCTTTAGCTCCTTGGGTACTTTATCTAGCTCCTCCATTGAGGACCCTGTGATCCATCCAATAGCTGACTGTGAACATTCACTTCTGTGTTTGCTAGGCCCCAGCATAGCCTCACAAGAGTCAGCTATATCTGAGTCCTTTCAGCTAAATCTTGCTAGTGTATGCAATGGTGTCAGCGTTTGGAGGCTGATTATGGGGTGGATTCCCGGGTATGGCAGTCTCTAGATGGTGCATGCTTTCCTCTCATCTCCAAACTTTGTCTCTGTAACTCCTTCCATGGGTGTTTTGTTCCCAATTATAAGAAGGGGCAAAGTGTCCATACTTTGGTCTTCATTCTTCTTGAGTTTCATGTGTTTTGCATATTGTATCTTGTATCTTGGGTATTCTAAGTTTCTGGGCTAATATGCACTTATCAGTGAATACATATCATGTGAGTTCTTTTGTGATTGGGTTACCTCACTCAGGATGATGCCTTCCAGGTCTATCCACTTTCCTAGGAATTTCATAAATTCATTCTTTTTAATAGCTGAGTAGTACTCCATTGTGTAAATGTACCACATTTTCTGTATCCATTCCTCTGTTGAGGGATATCTGGGTTTTTTTCCAGCTTCTGGCTATTATAAATAAGCCTGCTATGACCATAGTGGAGCATGTGTCATTCTTACCATTTGGAACATCTTCTGGATATATGCCCAGGAGAGGTATTGTGGGATCCTCCGGTAGTACTATGTCCAATTTTCTGAGGAACCATCAGAATGATTTCCAGAGTGAATATTACCTGTTTGGTTGTGTTTTCCTATTTTTCTTTAAGGACTTCTACTTCTTTAGCAGTGTTCTCCTGTATTTCTTTAAGTCAGTTATTAAATTCCTTCTTGGTGTCCTCTACCATCATCATGAGATATGCTTTTAAATCCAGATCTAGGTTTTCGTGTGTGTTGGCGTATCTAGGACTGGGTGAGTTGGGAGTGCTGGGTTTGATGATGGTGAGTGGTCTTGGTTTCTGTTAGTAAGATTCTTATGTTTGCCTTTTGCCATCTGGTAATCTCTGGAGTTAGTTGTTATAGTTGTCTCCGGTTGGAGCTTGTTCCTCCTGTGATTCTGTTAGCCTTTATCAGCAGACCTGGGAGACTAGCTCTCTCCTGAGTTTCAGTGGTCAGAGTACTCTCTTCAGGCAAGCTCTCCTCTTGCAGGGAAAGTGCACATATATCTGGTGTTTGGACCTGCCTCCTGGCAGAAGATGAAGGCCTGAAACAGGGCCTGTCCCAGAAACTGTGTAACTTCTGCCTGTCCCAAAAGCTGTGTAGCTTCTTTAGTCTGCACTCTCATCTGGGCAGACTAGTCTTTGAGGGATCCAGGGACCAAGATGGCTGCCCCTTGTCTCAGTCTTAATGTGACAAAAATACAATCAAAACAAGAGAAAATGAAATAGTGAAACAAAAAACAAAAAAATAGTGAAACAAAAAATTTAACTGACATATTCAAAGTTAAATAATTTTTTGGGTGAATAACTATGAATTAGTTTGTTATTTGTAAATATATATAGAAAAAGAAAATTATTCACCTCTAAGTTTTTTTCATTGAAGCATATCTTAGGATGATAGTGCATGCTTGCTTTTCCAGGGCTGGGGCAGCAACTCAGGGCTACTGTGATACCAAGTTTAGTCTGAGCTCCATGAGAAAGTCTCCATTCAAAAACTACAAGAAATTGAGCTGTTATTCCATGATATGACAGATGGCTCCTATTCAAAGAATCTTGGATTCAATCTCTATACAGCCCAAACAAAAAGATTACACCATTAAAAGTTAGATCTCAGATACTAGGCATTCCCACGTTTTATGCAGTGAATATAATTTCCATTCTTCCTATTAGCTTCTCAGTTCCATACACAGAGATCAAATCAGGTACAAAAAATGGGGAATCTTTTATTCTGCAAGGATACAGATTAGGTCACACAAATGATTTCTTTTCATTAAACTAGGCAATGAACCTACTTCTCCCCTTAAGAGTACTTATTCATATTTATTGAGAGGAAATAGCTTACGCGATCACAGGAGCTAGATGTGCAAGATAAAAACTATGGTAGGACAGACTTTCAGAAAGGGAAGATAGAAACTCTTCAGCTAAGGCTGAAGTAGTAGTTCACAGATAGAATTGTTTTTTCCTATGAGAAACTTCCCTTTCATTATTAAAACCTTCTGGTCAAAAACATAAATAACCACAACAAAAGAAACATCTTGGGTCAATTGATCCATACTATCAGGGTAACTCTTTTAATGTCAGTTTGTTGCAGGTATTCATAGCTACAAAACATACTTGCAATAACATCCAGGTTAGTATTTCATTATCTATGGACTGCTTTATATCTAGAGATTTTAGTCTACCCATGGTGCACTAACATCAGACAAAGAACTAGAGGCAATTAAAGAATGCTGAGAGTTGGAGAAATAGTCTTCCGCAGGGAAGAACCCCTCACCTAGTTATTATATACAAAGTACCCATTCCAAAAAAATCATACATGTACTAGTAGCATAAAGATTGGGCACATTATGTTTGTGTATTTGAGAACATGTATATACCATTAAAATCAACAATTAAAGAAATACTGGTTATGCATGCACTTGTAGGAGAGCAATAAAGTCTGGGATACATAAGAAATGTTTTAGGGAGGAAAAGGAAACGGGTGAAAATGACATAAATATTTAATTTAAAAAGCATATCTAATATCAAAATGTAACAAAATTTTTCATTCTTTTAGAAACAGAAATATTACGGAATATGTTTTTATTTTAGTCTTAAGTGTGGACTATGGGACTACTTCAGATTTCTCACAGCATATCACTATGACTTTCCTTGTGCTCTAGCAGGAGCACAATTTTGCCAGCAGCAGATAGGTTTGATTCTGTGATGTTTGGAATTCTGGGGACTTTTCAGAGGAGTATATAAATACTCAGGCTCCTAAAGTTTGTGTGAATTGTCATGGGATATTGGTTGGTTGCTATTGGTGGTTATTTCTTAAGGATTCCTGTGCAAAGAAGAACAAGAAGAAACTAGGTATTCTGCCTGAGTAGATTAAACTTGCCCCAAGGAACTTAGTATTACTAATAAACTATAAGTGATCTAAAAATAACACCATCCCTCTTTCTTTCCTATTTTATGAAAGGATGAAAGAAAGGGGTGGAAAAGGAAGAAGAAGAAGAAGAAGAAGAAGAAGAAGAAGAAGAAGAAGAAGACGACGACGACGACACAAAGTAGCCAAAGAATGGCTACAGATAGCAAAGGACTGAAGACATTTCCAATGAGATCAAGAATAAATAAAGCATTCTTTATTTATTCCATTCTGTGCTGTGTGAAGATGCCAGATAAGTCAAATATCTAAGAGGAATATAAAAATAACTGAGGTAGAAAAGGAGATGTAAATATATTTCTATTTACAGATGACAAAATTTTGTATGTAGAAATCTACCTGTATGCAAAGGAAAGGCTCTAGGTTTGATTCCCAGCACTGGACAAAAACAAAATGATTCATAACTTTAGATACATGAGTTAGGCAATATTAAGTGATATAAGTTCTGTCTCACTAAAGCTACATGTGATGGTTTGTTTTTGCTCAGCCCAGGGAGTGGCACTATTAGGAGGTGTGGCCCTGTTGGAGTTGGTGTGTCACTGTGGGTGTGGGCTTTAAGACCCACACCCTAGCTTCCTGGAAGCCACTGTTCTGCTCAAAGCCTTTAGATGAAGATGTAGAACTCTTAGCTTCTCCTGCACCATCCCTGCCTGGACACTGACATTTTGCCACATTAATGATAATGGACTGAATTTCTGAACCTGCAAGCCAGCCCCAAATAAATGTTGTCCTTTTAAGAGTTGTCTTGGTCATGGTATCTGGTCACCACAGGAAAATCCTAACAGGAAAATCCTAAGACAGAAGTTGGTACCATGGACTTGGGTATTCCTGTGATAGACCTGACCACGCTGTTGTTTGGAAGAATGTGGACATTAGGACTTTGGATTTGGAAAGCCATGGAATTTTAAGTGGGGCTTAATGGGCTATTCTAGAAGAATATGGAAGACTTTGCTACTGAAAGTGGTTTGAATTGTGCAGACCTGACCCAAGAGGTTTCAATGGAGATTTTCAATATCTGGTCTAGAGACTGTTTTGGTGGTATTTTGGTGAAAAAAAAATATGGCTACTTTTTTCCCTTGTCTAAAGAGTCTGTCTGAGGTTAAAGTGAAGAGACTCAGATTAATTACACTGAAAAAGGATGTCTCAGAAACACCCATGATAGACCTTGCTCTCTGGCCAAGTATCATGAAGAACATTTTAAACAAGCATAGCAAGCTGGGAAAGGAAAAATATAAAATATATTGTATGAATATTAAAGAGGCACCAGGAAGTGAAATGGAGCTGAATCCTGTGTTCAAGGATATTAAATTAATTAAGGAAGCAAGGTCCTACCTAGCTAAATTTAGGTCCAGGCACAATAGTACAAACCTTGAATCCCAGGAGGCAAAGAGGAGTAGATCTGTGAGTTCAAGGCCATCCTAGAACAGAGCAAATTATCGGTAAAGAAAAACTTAAACCCAGGCTTGTTGTGCCACACTTATAATCCTAGTGCTTAGGAGACAGACATGCAGATCTCTGAGCTCAAAGTTAGTCTATGGAGCAAGTTCTAGGCCAGCCAAGCTTAGGAAGTGAAGGATTTGGAAAGCAGAAAGTCAGTGATAATGTAATAGAATAAAGGGGTATGGGGCATGTTCCAACCCAGCAAGCACCAGAACTCTGCAGCTTTGGCCATGTGGCTCTAGCTTTAGAGTACAGAATAGAAGGGATGATTACCTTAATTACCATCACTGGGATAAAATCGTCTGGGAAAGAAGCTGTGTTCTAGAGATAGCGAAGGTTGTACTTCAAGCACCAGCTGTATTTCATAATTTTTAAGAGTCATCCAGGTGGTGCTAGTTTGAAGGCATGAAGAGGTCATGAAGAGCAGCTGAGGCTTGGGGCTCTGAGAGGTCGTGGAAAGCCATTGGTGAAAGTGCAGCCTCAGTTGCAGTTGATGGCCCAGGACTGAAGGGGTCATGCAAAGGAGTTGAGGCTTGGCACCATGAAGACAGCCCATGAGAGGCTATTGGAGAAGCCTAGTTGCAGTGGAAGATCCCAGTATATTGGAGGCGCCAAGAACAACAGCAGCAGTGGAGTGGATCAATCTGACCTTAGAGTTACACAGAGCAGAGCTGGAGAAGTAATGCCAGCCCTTTGGAGGAGCATAGAAGATCATGTTGGATCCCAGACATTGAAACAAGAAGCTGGAACATCGAAGCTGCCTTGGAGACCCCAAGATGTTTGAGTTGCCAGAGCTATGAGCAATTTGTTGAGAAAATCTGCTAACAGGGAATGGAACCAGCCCAGGGAAAGTAAAAAGTTTGTTGCAGTCAACAAGGATGAAAAAGGAGTTAGAGATCTGAATACCACTTTTACATCAGACATGGAGATGGAAGAGTTTGGCCAACTGGTTTTTCCTATCTTGCTTTGGGGATTACAGTTAAGTGATTGGGTGAATCTCAGAAGACATTTTGAACTTTGAACTTTTAGCATTTTTGAGACTGCTGTAGACTATGGGGACTTTTGAAGTTAGACTAAATGTATTTTGCATTATGGTATGTTTAAGTAGGGTACCACGGGATGATCACCAGAACCATTGGAGGCAGAGGAGTAGATCAATCTGAGTTTAGAGTGTTACAAGCCTATGGGGACCAGGGAGTGGAATGTGATGGTTTGTTTATGCTCAGCCCAGGGAGAGGCACTATTAGATTGATGTTGGAATAGGTGTGTCATTGCGGATGTGGGCTTTAAAACCCTCATCCTAGCTGTCTGGAAGCCAGTATTTTACTAGCAACCTTCAGATGAATATGTAGAATTCTCAGCTTATCTGTCCGGCATCATTTTCTCCTGAACACTGCCACGTTCCTCCTTTGATGATAAAGGACCGAATTTCTGAACCTATAAGCTAGCCCCAATTAAATGTTGTTCTTAAAAGAGTTATCTTGGTCATTGTGTCTGTTCACAGCAGTAAGACCCTAACTAAGACAGTACTAAAACTCTGAATGGTTATAACATGATAATTAAATATAAAAGCAAGAAACCTCCTAAAGGACAAATATGATGTTTTTGAGCAGGGATTGAAAAAAATGCTGCTTTGAACAGTAAGTTTAAATCTAAAATGATAATTTAATATTATGGAATAGAAGCTGATAATTTATTATAAAATATTAATATTTTAACAGTATTATCAGTAAGAAGAATTTCCAAAGCTTGGGATGAATTAACAGTATAATATGGTTGCCAAGACATAAAGGGTGGATCGATCAGATTTCATTCCTAGCATCATCATATTCAAAATAGGAAATGGTTGTAAATGCTGTAACTGTAACTCTGGAATGTTTTTCAGAAAGTTATTAAATTTCAGAATCTTCTCATTTTTGATAACAATGGCTGAATTCAAATGACTCCTTTATTAGGTGAGTATCATAGTTAGATGGAATACAAATCATTAAGGAAAGTTTTACGAATCAAATCTGGGCAGAGAATAAAGACAATGTACCAATTAGTGTGGTCAGCCCAAGGTCAGTCATTCTCTGCATTTGAACAGGCTGTGATTTTCTTCAGCGGTCTCTGACTGCTGAGAAGGAAGCTTCTTTGATGAGGGGTATTAGCTACGCTTATCTGTCGGTTAAGCAAAAGTGTTTAGAATGCAGTCAGAAGTTATACTGGCTTAGGGTAGTGAGAGCTGTATGTTCTCCCTTAAGGTCCATGGCTTCACCAGCCATGGGTACTGGCTAGTTTTACAATAACAGATATGAATTCCCATCCACTGAGTGGCCCTTAAGACAACGTAGATGTCTGCTAGCTACTTCTAGGATAAAAATGCTACTGTTTCCCTTGTGATTTCTAACCTTTCTGGTCATTGCTGTGGCTTATCTAGGCAACACAGCTGAATGAGCAATTGATTGCTTTTCTCCCTTGGAGCTTATATAACTCTTCCAGAACTGAGAGGTAGGCTTCAAGGAGGAGCTATCCAGCTCAGTTGGAGCTGGATTCTTTAGTCTTCTAACTGAAGTGTCTTCAGCAGTAGGGTGTTACTTTCAAGTTCTGGGAGGTGACCAACAGCAACGACAATAGCTTATATTGTTTTTTATTGAGGGAAGGCATTCTCTTGGATGGCCCTGACAAACTCAAAAGTTTTCCCATGATTTGTACATTGGGGGGGGGGGGGTTGTTCTTTTTTGTTTTTAGAGATAGCATTGTTTCCCAGGTGGTGTGATTTTATTATAGATATGTAATTTAAGTAATTACAAAATGATTCACTGCGGCCTTTTCAAATATTTTCAATATGATTTATTCCTTTCCCTCCTTCACTGTGTCGTTCTTCTCTCCTTTCTCCCCTTTCTCTCTCTCCTGTCTCTGCCCCATTTTCAATTCTCCATCATGGCAGTTCAGCAGAAACTAGTTACAGATTTTGCAAATCCCCTTACACCCAACAATCATAAGAAATTATAAATTTCTGTCACTCTGAGGCTAGTATTTGCTCTTTATATTTTTTTCATGGTAAAGCAAATCGAAATTTCCCTCACTACTAATTCAATGTTAAATATATGTATACATATATCTTATTCTCTTCACTTAACATTAGTGTCTTTATCTCACTGATAGTATGAGGAATAATTGTATCATTTCTTGGCTCAGTTTTAAATAAATAACAACAGAGGATTCTTGAATGGCTGAGAAGCATTTAAAGAAATGTTCAAAGTCCTTAGTTATCAGGCAAATTTAAGTCAAAAACAACCTGAGATTCCACCTTACACCAATCAGAATGGCTAAGATCAAAAACTTAGGTGACAACACATGTTGGTAAGGATGTGGAGAAAGAGGAACATGCCTCCATTGCTGGTAGGATTGCAAACTGGTATAGCCACTCTGGAAATCAATCTGGAGGTTCCTCAGAAAATTGAAAATAGATCTACCATAAGACCAAGAAATACCACTCTTGGAAATATACCCAAAAGATGGCCCACCATGCCACAGGGGCACATGTTCTACTATGTTCATAGTAGCCTTATTTGTGATAGCCAGAAGTTGCAACCAATCCAGATGTCCCATGACAGAAGAATGGATACAGAAATTTACAAAATGAATACTATTTAGCTAGTAAGAATGAGGACATCATGAGTTTTGTAGGCAAATGAGGGAACTAGAAAATATCATCCTGAGTGAGGTGTCGTCAGGGGATATTGAAAGAAGGACGAGAAAGAGGAAACATAATCAGGTATGGGTGTGTAGGAGAGGTGAGAAGCCCTGAGGGCCAGCAGAATGAATAGAAACATACAACCTTGGGATATGGGATGTGGGCGGACCCTCTAGAAAGTACCAGAGACCTGGAAGGTGAGAGACTGTCAAGACTCAAATGGAGGTACCTTAGAAGAACTGCCCAACAGCAGAGAGAGGGAACTTGTGGAGGCTACCTCCAGTAGAAAGATAGGGCATTGTTGGATACATGGGGCTGCCATCCCACAGTCAAAAACATTGGCACAGAATTGTTCCTGTTTAAAGGAACCTCAGGGACAAAAACAAAACAAAACAAAACAAGAACAAAAAATGGAGACCGAGGGAAAGGTGTTCCAGTGATGGGCCCAACTTGGGATCCATCTCAAGACTCCAAGGCCTTACACTATTACTGATCATATGGTATGCTTACACCCAGGAGCCTAGCATGGCTGTCCTCTGAGAGACCCAAGGCAGCTGACTGAGACAGATGCAGATACTTACACCCAACTATTGGGCTGAAATTGAAGACTCCTGTAGTTGAACTAGGGAAAATCTGGAAGAAGTTGAAGAAGAGGGCAACCCCATAGGAAGGCCAGCAGTCTCAACTAATGGGGAACCTTGTTGAAGACACCCCACATGAATCTCGAGATGCCTGGGACCCTTGATGACAAGGAAGAAAAACCATGTTTCAGAGCATGAGACAATGGCCTCTTGTGGGCCCCAGTGTGAGTAGTGAGAGGCCCCAAGGCCTGCTTCTTTGGCAAAAGCAACTTATGATGTTGTTTCTGCAATTATTCTTAGTACTTCCTACTTTCTTTATCTATTTGCTATTCCTTTTCTTTTTCCCTTCCTTGATTAAACCATTATTTAGTGACCTAGCAAGATCTAGTAGCCCACTTGCTATCCATAAATTAGACATTGCCAATAATATTAAAATGAAGGCCGTTTATGAATTCAAGAGAAATGTGTTACAGTCTGGGTGAAAATGAAAGTAACCTAGAGCCCCAGGCAGAGATGAGTAATTCTGCAGCTGTTTCTCCAGTCTTAGTCTCAATTCTGTATAATAAAAATAGAGTATTTTGTTATAAAATTGAGGATGGAATAATATATAAATATTTCCCAGGAGGTTAACAATGGGTTCCTTGGGTTTAGGGATGATGATGGCAGCCCCCTAGGGATTCTCTATACAGGTTAGGTGAGGATGTTTTTGTAGATAGGCAGATGAGATCCAAAAAGTATAAAGACTGCAGGGTCAGCAATATGACTTCATATTTGCCCTTTTATGAAATTGTAGTGTCTCACATATGTCTAAAAGGTACTGATTCTATAACCGCAATACTGCTGCCCCCGACCTCACTGGAGACTGGGGGTTGGGAAATACAAAAAATTGTGCTTGCTGTAAAATTTTATGTCTGAGATTATATAGTTTCCTTTTTTTTCTGTTCTAAATCTGTATTAGTCTGTTTCACAAGAAAATGTTGGCACAGGAAAATAGAAAACCATTTACCCACCCACCCCCTATGAATTTTGTAATCCAATTTCCTTGTATGATTTCAGTAAAAGACTGAGGCTGAGTCAAGTATAGGTGAGCACCCTGACTCCCAAGTTCAAGGGCTCACATGCCAAAACACCAGCCTGTCAGCACTGTATCTCAACTGTGTGTTTTCTCATTTGCCTACCAGGTCTTTGATGACCCCTGACTTTTATCGAGGCTGGACCCCAGCAGATCCTTTGTGAAAAGATAGGCCTAACCCTTGGGAGATTTCAGGCCCCAGGGAGTGGGGAGGATTGATGGTTGGGGGATGGAACATCCTCTTGGAGACAGGGGTAGGAGAAGGAGTGGTATGTGGAACTCTGGGAGGGTGGACAAGAAGGGAGGGGCAACAACTTTATTTAAAAAAATAAAAGTAATAAAAAATGAAGAAAAACTTAGTAATAAAAGTATTATTTACATATAAAAAGTACATACAAAAGAACTTGAAATGGTGTTTTTCCACTTACATTCATGGCAGTGTTATATACAATAATGCAAACTTGGAACCAATAGTAGTGCCCAAATTGTTGAATAAAAACTATGGAATGTTGTTCAGAATGTAAAGGAAGGAAATTCTGACTGATTCTTCTATATGAATGAACACTTATTATTTTAACCTGAGTGGAATAAGCCAATATGGTAAAGGTACAAATATATATGTATATATATACATATATATACATATGTATACATGTCATATTATGTGTTTCTTATATTGTATGTTATATAATGTTATATGCATATTATGTTATATATTATATATGTTATATTATGTCTAAATGAATACATGTATACAAATAAAATATGCCATATCACATATCATATATCATTATAAATCACTATCATATATAATGTGCATATATAAAAATGCATATATGCATGTATTGTAATTGGTAAAACAATCTAGGGAGAAAAATCAAATGTGGTTTGATAGAGTTTCAGGGAATTTAGAATGAGGAATTGAAATTTGGTTAATACCTCAGAAGTTTTATAAGACAACCAGATTTCTGAGGTTGAGTGGTGAATTTTGTTCAAACAATGTTGCAGTATATCCAACTAAAGTCTGCATCATAAATTTTATACATATATATTTTAATGCAATAAATCTATTGGCAAAACCCTTTGAAAATATTCATTTCATTATTAATTTTTGGTGTTTATTTGTAACATTGTTTGGATTTCCTTAATGGAAACATAGTATTATTGGACACTTGGTTGGTTAAAGCATGGATACTTTATGACTGTCTAAACATGAGGTGGTCAAAATATAGCATAAATAGACATGACAAATTGGGAAAGGAAAAGCTGATTAGACCTTAACTCTTCACTTTGAGCTAAAGACAACTAGGTCATGCTGAGAGTGAGCAAGAGTCTCATCCAGGGAAGAGCGCACCAACTGGGTATTCAATAGTAAATGGTCAGCCCTACAAACATACATGCAAGTAACATACATTTCTAAATATAAACTATTCCTAGATAAAATGTAATTTAGGAATGTATATGCATATACACATATGTGTATGTGTGTATATGTAATAACAATTAATGAAATAGGCCATGGATTTGAAAGAGAGTAAGATGGAGTATGTGGGAGGGCTTGCAGGGAAGAAGGGAGAGGAAATATGCAATTATTTTGTAATCGCAAAAAAAAAAAAAAAAAAAGTTTAAGAACTCAACAAGTAACTAGAGGTGCTTTTGGCTATTGGAGTAATCTTGGTCCCTCTGTAGGGAGTCTTCTTAATTCCTGTGTTTTCTGTTTGATGTGGTCATGCATTTTTCTATGTTTTATAAGGATTTTGGTGTATTTATCCTTTGATCCCTTCTCAGCACAAATGTCCAATCTGTAATTTTTAAATGTTTCTAAATGATGGTTTTATTGATTGTTTGAAATTTTCATGTTTACTATTTATTTTGATCATACTCACCCAGTGTGCCTTCATCCCAAATACATATCATAGTAATCAATAATGGTACAAATAATAAGGACGTATAAAAGTCTGGAAATGTTTTCCAGACTAGCATGAAATCATTGGCCAGCACTGGGTAGTTTCTACCCTAAAGTTTAACAGTTGCTGTCAGCTAAAGACTGATTTGTGGTTAAGCCTGGAATGCTTGCATTAATACAGTGTGAATACAGAGATAGTGTGCTTTTCACACAAGTAGAAGGGCATGCCTCTGACTGCCAGAGCTCCATTATTCCCTGAGGCACAATACATTTAGAGAGGTAGAAAAGGAGAAAATGACCACAGGGAGAAATGATTTATAATAAAATATTTTAAAAATTAAAGATAGATGCTTTGCCCAAACTTAAAAGCAATGTGGGAAGTGTGTAGGAACGGATCATATATTTTATTCCCTTCCAAAGTAACTCAAATGTTCACATTAAACTTCCTCATGGGAATGTGAGATCCTGAGCTTCAAGGTGATTTCTGTGCTGCCATGCTTGTAATGTGACACTATCAGCATCCCACCATTTGTTTTCCATGGAACTTGCCTGTTAAGTTGAGGAGCACACTCTGTCGTAAATACAAACCTAACTGTTTGGGGTATTGTCTTCTTTTTTTCATTTCTATTTCTACTATTGACAAATTATTTATAACATGATTCACAAATTTTCAGTTATAACGTACTTCATTTCTGTTAGTTTTGCCTTATGCTGATTAGTCTTAAAACCTCATTTCTAGCTATCTAAACTTGATTGGAATAAAGACCAAAAACCAAAGTTTAGCTTGAATTTAGACATATTTTTCTAAAGATGCTTTCAACTAAAAACAGGAGTGGGAGCAGATAATATGTTTTATTTTATGTTGTAAAGCTGACAATACTTTTTGGCTCAAAAACTTTTATGTGTTATACAGATCAAGAATATTTTATGTTGCATGGCACAGTTTGGACAGATAAATGATTCAGTACAGGTTAATAATGAAAAACTAAAACCGAACTAGAGAGAGGGTTCAGCTGTTGAAAGTACATTCTACTCCTTCAAAGGATGGGTTTTTTTCCCACCCACCTCAGGAGGATCACAACCACAGAACATGCTGACTCCAGGGGAATCCATACAATCCTAATATTTTGAGAGGGGTGGTGAAGGGGAGGAAAAGGTGGGGAGGAGGACAGAGGGGTGAGGAGGAAGACACACAAAAAGGGACAGAAAGACACACAGAGAAACTAAGAGACATAGAGACATAGAGACTGAGACAGAGATAGGCTGACAGAGACAGAGAGGCAGAGAGACAGACAGACATGGAGACAGACCCAAAGATAAAGAGGGACAGAGACAGAGAGAGACAGAGTCAAAAGGTATACACCTACCCTCTAAAATGAATCAAATATTTTTAAAAAACTAAAATTGTAGGATGGGGTGTCAGAGTTTCAAATCCAGCCACACATTTCCCTACATCTGCCTTTTGTAGCAGCTTAACTCTCATAACTCCCTTGGCCTGATCTACTGCATAAAGACATTTTGCTACCAAAATGTCACTTATGTACTGAGAAGCATATGTAAAACGTAAAACTACTTATCAAGAGTAGCTATCATGAAATGAGTCTGAAGATAAAGTAAAGAAGCTAAGGCAGTAGGAACAAAACCTCAGTCTCTCACCTTTATCTTGGAGAAGAAACCAGCAGTGAACCCTTCAGTTCAAGTGTGTGGGGAGCGGGTGTGGCGGCAGTCCCAAAGGCGCCAGGGACTGCAGCTAAGTCATATGACTTGCACCTGACTTCCTCATATAAGACACAAACATCTTGAGTGCTGCGCAGGTGTACCAGGATACAGGTGAATCCAATTTGGTGGAGATTTGCCCCTGCTGCCCTGATTAGCTGAAGCCTCATGACTGGCGAGGGGGCGTGGCCTGTGGTGCGTGGATGAGAGAGAGTATAAAAGGAGTGAGAGGCCCAGGGTTCGGGGGAGATATAAACAAGAAGAATCAGGACTGAATAAACTGCTGTTAGAAGGACTGGTGGTCGCGTCGTTCTTGCTGGTCGAGAGCGGGCGCGACACAAGTGGACTGAAATGGGAGGTAGAGACAGAAAGAAATATGGGAGCCCAGTTGCCTGGGAGCTTCAGCCCACTACTGTCTAAGATTTATTTCACTAATAATGTGATCTTCATCTTCATACCTGTGCATTTCCTTTACAGCTACAGTCTATTAATTGGGTATGGGGTTAGCACAGAGGGTAAATTACATCCAAGGAACTGCTCATAATGGAGAATAAAATCCTCAGTGAGACTCTGCTTGAATCCCTAAAGTGGAAAGTTTGGAAAAGACATCATTCTCATGCTCCTTGTTTTATTGTGATATTTAGTTTTAGTAGTAACTATTGGTCACAAATGAGGCAAATATGACTTTTCCCTTTTGAAGGCTTACACAGAGCACAATAATGTTTTTGTTTAATTTAATTTTATTTTATGAACAAACTTCTAGGAACATTCTGTGGTGTGGTGTATAGGGTACTTTTAAGCATGGATTGTTCTGGTTTGTTACATGAGGGCTGTGTTGAAGTTGGTCTGGTTCTTCCATTCTTTCACATGACCCTGACTTAACACTGAGTCAATCATGAAGCTCAAAGCTGATATGCCATCCCCATGTCTTTCATTATCCTTTGGTGAATGTAAGTCCACAAAATAGCCCATTATCGCCTCTTCATCACTGTTGCAATAAACAAGTGATGACTTTAGTATTGTGCGTTTCTGCTTTTCTAGCCTACATATAAACTGTCTTGTATAGTTTCAGAAGCTTTTCTGACTAGATTATGCTTCTAAAAAGTGGTCACTAGCTAAAATAATGTAGATAATACGGTAAATAAAAAAATGCCTAAGCATGTTAAATGAAATGATCACTTATTAGTCTCTACTCCATTTCTCAACCTTACTGCACTGTGTCCTACTTCTTTAGAAGTTATTTTTCAATTTCCCAAATAGAATGTGCTTTTCGTCTAGCTGACTCTGAGCTTTGACTCTTCTTTCTGTTTTGTTATGATTCTCTTGCCGGTCTTTAGTGGAAGCACCTGGAGCAAAGGGAAGTTTAAGCTAAATAGTAAACCCAGCATCCACATACCTGTCTGCAGCCTCTGCCTCTCACCTTGAAGACAGGTGCTTGACTGTGACAGAGGGACACCAGGCTTGGCTCCTGTGAGCAAACTTCCTTTTCCACAGGAATGGAAACTACATTAATCCTTAAGGCTGTAGTCATTCACCTCTTATATGGCTTTCTCTGAATATACATTGTACATACGTATGACTCCTATAAGACTTGACTCTTAGCCAGATTTTATATACATGTTTCTCAAAAATATCACATTGTATACATTGTTAACTGCAAATTATGAGTAGTCATTCCCTACTGGAAATCAGAAGCTAGAAGTACAGAGTATTCATTTTCATGATTCATTACCTAGTAATTTACCTCATGCTAACATTGATGAACAATCTACGCAATATACAGTCTGTCATTCATGATAATGGTAAGTCTATATGTCTACCATCCTCTCCACCTAACATTTTCACAGCTCAATTGTCATCTTGTCACAAAACTGCTACTGTATATTCAATGACATCTTAAGGCTTGAGAATTAGATGACATGCCTCTCTCTGGTATTTTTAACTTAAACTCATGGCCCAAAATGCTACATAAAGAACCTCTTTCTCACCAGATACACACTGTCCTCTGAGCAAGGACAATTGTGCATTATTCTCTTGGCATGCTTTGTATAGTTCCTACTATCGGTCTTTGCTCAGCCTATCAAGTGTGAAGGAATATCCTCTGCAGTTCCTCCTGATAACATCCTTCCTCCACTAACTCTCTGCCGTCTCAGAAACATCTTTTAAAAAGTAATTCTGAAGATCTATCTTCTTTCTTTAAAAGCCTTCCTCTAAACCCATAAATTTAACACACAGTGTAATGCTTTGTGTTGTTGGCTGTTCATTTTTCTCTCTTTGTGTTCCTTGTGTTAACCTGTCAATGTAGGACTAAGTGTTTGAAGTTCAAAAGGTACATGTCAGTGAGTCGAAGAACAATGGTCATCTTTTCAAAGAATTTTACAAACTTCAGTGAAAGATCCATTGCTGATTATCCTTTTGTTTCTATCATTATTGGAGAACTTTTAAATAGATGTTTATGTAGTTTGAATTGATTATAGTTTACTTTTCAAACCATCACTTGAACACTATTGAGGCTTTCTTTTATTGTAAATTTTTTTCATTTCTCTAACCATTACATGAAGTTAAAAAAGCTAAATACTTTGCAGTTTTGAATAACAGTTTTACCTCAAAGAAATATGATATGTGGTGAAAAAATGGGGTTGGAAAGAGGAGAGGAGGGAGAAATGCATTTTTATCTGTTCCTGTATGCTTTCTTTTTTTTTTTTTTTTTTTTTTTTTTTTTTGTCCTGTATGCTTTCTTATATCTTAAAATTTACTTGGCTGAAAAATTCTCTAGTTTAGTCCCTTTAAGTATGAATAAAGACTCAAAATCAAATGAGGGGGATGAATATAAATATCTAAGTATACTTACAAGAGTATTATATCTTGGAATTTGTATGTAGGCAGCAGAATAAAATAAAGGAAAAGCGGTGCTTTGATTGAACCAGAGAAGATGTTCAGAGCAGAACAATTGGTACCAGAGCTCTGAAGGAGGCTTCACTGGCTTTTCCCATCATAGTTCATTCATCTCAGAAATAACTGCAGATTCAGAGCAGGTGAGACAGGTTGGTGGGCAAGGTGCTTCCTGCAGCAGTCTGACAACCCATGTTTGCTTCCTAAAACACATGTAAAGGTGAATAAAGACGAAAAGTCTATGCAGATGTCTCCTGACCTCCACCCATGAGCCTTGGTGCATGTGTTCACACACATATCATGTGCACATACACAAAACAGAATTTACAAGGTAGAAAAACATATACCAATATAAACAATATTCAGTAATTACAAGTGAAGATGAATGGTTGAGTAGTGAACATTGAAAATTGTCTAATTACTTCTAATGGAAATAATTTAATGTAGCAAATTTATTTACCTTTAAATTTAGAGAATTTTAAGAAATAGAAAACCAAAATCTTTGAGGAGTAGGTGTCAATCCTGTTGGTGGAATCACAAAGAACACGTTCTGACAGGCCAGAACTTCTATCACCTCTCAGGAGTTGTGGCAGAACAACTGAGGGCAGAGGGTAGGTTCCAGTGCTTCAGGCCCCTCAGTGATCTAATCGGTTGCCATCACTTAGTACTGTTGTTTTAGAGAAATGTCTATTAAAATAAGAAGATGAAAAAATAAACATGAAAGTGCATTTTATCCAATCAATACTATCTGATGACAACTTAAAGTATTAAGTGGCTGTCACATGGCTATAATTTAAGAAATGAACACATGAGTTTTTGTTGCAACTCTTATAAAATATATTTAGGTAATTATGTAATATGAAAGAATATTCCTGACTGCACTTAGTGTATCTTCTGTGCTTTCTGATAGATGGCTACACTGCCCTCACTCCTCTACTGTATTATCTGTCCTTAAAGTTCCCAATTCTCTCTTGCAGTTCTTCTTCCTCACATGTGAGTACTGTGAGTTTATTATCTGTCTTTGTAAACTAGGTACTTTGTAACTGGGTCCTGTATTTTTCTGTGGGATGTATTTTCTAGGAATCAACCAAGGGAACTATTCCAATTGCACTAGTCTTGATGGTAAATTTCAGCAACTGATGATGGGAACAGATGCAAAAAGCCCACAATTAAACATTCAGCAGAGCTTGGGGAACCCTACAGAAGAGGGTAACAATCATAGGAACCAGGGGGATAGAGTACACCAAGCGATCACTCCCACAGAATCAACTAATTGGGCCTCGTAGGGATCCCAGGGATCACTGACACAGCAACCTGGGAGCCTTTGTGGGTCTGAGCTAGGTCCTCTGCATATATGATATGGTTGTTTAGTTTCGTGTGCTTGTGGGACTAACAGCAGGAGTCAGGGGATGTTTCTGATTCTTTAGCCTGCTCTTGAAACCCTTACCCTCTTATTAGATTTTCTTATCCAGCCTCCATATGGGTGTTTGCACCTAGTCTTATGTACCCTTTTATGCCGTGCTCAGTTGATATTCCTATGAAGCCTGTTCTTTCTCAAGAGAAACTGAGTGGATTCGAGAGAAAAGGAAAGTAGTGGGGGGGGGGGGATGGGGGGTGGGGAGGGATTAGGAAGATTGGAGAGAGAGGAAACTGCCATCAGGTTGTATTATATGAGAGATGAATAAAATAATATAAAATATAATAAAATAAGATAAAATAAAATGACTATATACAAACAATTATATAGTGGTACTCCAGGAAGCTTCCTGTTCTGTCTCTTAATTCTGCTAACTTCTGGAAAGACAGAAACGCAATCTACTGTTGAGTTATTTTTGTAATTTTTTCACTATGACAGGAATTTTTATTATTTGAAAGGTTTATCTTCATTTGTACATATTCAGGTAAATGCTCTTTTAATAAATCAGGTGATGATGTCAGAATTGTTTGTTTGTTTGTTTTTCTTTTTTCTAAATTTTATTGGAAAAGAATCTAAAGTGGAAAGTTAAGGATTCTTTGGGTAGTCAATTGTGTTGGATGGTGTATTGCTGGGGCAGATACATGAAGGAATGTTTCAGTGAAGCAGACACAGGTCAAAAGATGTTCTGTTAAAGCAAGCACATGAAAGGACACATGATCTTCGGTAAGGACACCCATGTATTGGCCCACCTTACCTTGCTTTGATGAGCTCTATTTGTCAGGACTGCATAAAGAGAGGTGCACCAAAAAACTTGTGGTGTCCTGGGGGTTCTTGCCACTTCCTTGAACTTGAGCATATTGGCAGAGTGATGTCAGTTGATAGAAACTCATGAGTTGTTTTGCTAAGACAGACTCAGAGGCAAGACATGTGGTGACACAAGATCAGTGGAGTAGAGGATACGTGTTGTTTAGAGGGAGAATAAATAGGACTCAACAGACTGTGCTTGCTGGTAGAGCTGGTTGTGCAATGGTTCTTTGTCTCACATCTTCCTTGATCTTCCCTCCACTGAGAGAGGGACATGCAAGAACTTCTCCTGTTGTCCCTGCTTGTCAGAATCTCTCCTGCTAACTCATGCCAGTTTGGTTGAGGCTGGTTGTTCCTTCTAGGTTGTGCCACGACTGCTGCTATTCTGACACTAGTGAACTGTACTGCTGGTATATCTGTGAAGTGTCTGCAAGTGGATCAAGCTGCCACTGCTGACCTAGGAACACAACTGCTGCTTTCCTGACAATGCAGATGAGATTTAATCAGGAGAACCATTTCTAAACAGGTCTACTTCCCCCAAATTCTTTTCCCCCCTTAAGTCTGGTGGTTGCTGTGCAAAACGGGAGGTAAAAGCATTTAAGAACCATCAAGAAAAGTGGGCTTTGAAAAAAATTAAAGTTACAAGAATCTTATTGTTATTACACATAAAGGCTTACTTATTTTTGTTCCACATTTATTTATTTGTTTATAAGGGCATAGCCTGGTGAATCGTTGGACGAAGTAAAATACCTTGCAAGAATAAATTCTCTTTTTCTATCATGTGGGTGATGTATCAGGTTGGAACTCAGGTCATCAGTCTTGGTTGCCGGAGCCTTTACAAGATCAGCCATTTCACTGGCTGCAGCACATCCACTTTCAACTTCAGTGTACTGGAAAATTGATAGAATCCTGGTATATTAGTTAGGGTTTTACTGTTTGAACAGACACCATGACCAAGGCATGTCTTTTAAGGACAGCACTTAACTAGGGCTGACTTACAGGTTCAGAGGTTCAGTTCATCATCATCAAGGTAGGAACATGGCAGTGTCCAGGCAGTCATAGTGCAGGAGGATCTGACAGCTCTACATCTTCATCTGAAGGCTGCTAGCAGAATACTCACTTCCAGGCAGCTAGGAATGTGTCTTAAAAGCCCACCCCCCAGTAACACAACAACTCCAATAAGTCCATACCTCTTGATAGTGCCACTCCTTGACCCAAGCATATACTAACCATCACCTTCCATTCTCTGGCCCCCATAGGCTTTTACAAACACATATGAGTCTATGGGGGCCATACCTAAATATAGCATAATGCAAAATACATTTAGTCCATCATCTACAGCAGTCTTAACAATGTTAAATAAAAGTCCAAAATTCAAGGTGTCTTCTGATATTCATCCAATCACTTAACTGTAATCCCCAAAGTAAAACAGGAAACCAGCTGGAAAACCCCAAACTTTGCATCTCCATGTCTGATGTCAAAGCAGTTATCAGATCTTTAACTCCTTTTTCATCTTTGTTGACTGCAACAAACTTCTTTATCCTGGGCTGGTTCAACTTCCTGTTAGCAGCTTTCCTCAGAAGGTAGACCATGGCTCTGGCATCTCAAACATCTTGGTGTCTCCTAGGCAAATTCAATGTTACAGCTTCTTGTTTCAATGTCTGGGATCCACACATGATTTCCTGGCTACTCCAAATGGCTTGTGTCACTTCTCCAGCTCTGCCCTTTTTAGCACTATAAGCTCACATTGATCCACTCCACTGCTGCTGCTGTTCTTGGAGATAATCCCATGGTATTGGCATATCCAATACACTGCAACTAGGCTTCACTAATAGCCTCTCATAGCTTCTCTTCATGGTGATGAGACTCAAATCCTTTGCATGACCCCTTCAGTCCTGAGTTGTCAACTGCAATTGAGGCTGTTGAAAATGGCTGCCCTTTCTCCACATCCTCGACAGCATTTGCTGTCACCTGAGTTTTTGATCTTATCCATTCTGACTGGAGTGAAGTAGAATCTCAGTGTTGTTTTGATTTGCATTTCCCTGATGATTAAGGTTGTTGAACATTTTTTCAGGTGCTTCTCTGCCATTCAGTATTCCTCAGGTGAGAATTCTTTGTTCAGTTCTGAGTCCCATTTTTTAATGGGGTTATTTGATTTTCTGGAGTCCACTTTCTTGAGTTCTTTATATATATATTGGATATTAGTCCCCTATCCGATTTGGGATAGGTAAAGATCCTTTCCCAATCTGTTGGTGGTCTTTTTGTCTTATTGACGGTGTCTTTTGCTTTGCAGAAGCTTTGCAATTTTATGAGGTCCCATTTATTGATTCTTGATCTTACAGCACAAGCCATTGCTGTTGTATTCAGGAATTTTTCCCCTGTACCCATATCTTCGAGGCTTTTCCCTACTTTCTCCTCTATAAGTTTCAGTGTGGGATTGCAAGCTTGTACAACCACTCTGGAAATCAGTCTGGCGGTTCCTCAGAAAATTGGACATAGTACTACCAGAGGATCCCGCAATACCTCTCCTGGGCATATATCCAGAAGATGTCCCAACCGGTAAGAAGAACACATGCTCCACTATGTTCATAGCTGCCTTGTTTATAATAGCCAGAAGCTGGAAAGAACCCAGATGCCCCTCAACAGAGGAATGGATACAGAAAATGTGGTACATTTACACAATGGAATACTACTCAGCTATTTAAAAGAATGAATTTATGAAATTCCTAGGCAAATGGATGGACCTGGAGGGTATCATCCTGAGTGAGGTAACCCAATCACAAAGGAACTCGCACAATATGTACTCATTGATAAGTGGATATTAGCCCAGAAACTTAGGATACCCAAGATATAAGATACAACTTGCCAAACGCATGAAATTCAAGAAGAACGAAGACCAAAGTGTGGACACTTTACCCTTTCTTAGAAATGGGAGCAAAACACCCATGGAAGGAGTTACAGAGACAAAATTTGGAGCTGTGATGAAAGGATGGACCATCTAGTGATTGCCATATGCAGGGATCCATCCCATAATCAGCTTCCAAATGCTGACACCATTGCATACACTAGCAAGATTTTCCTGAAAGGATCCAGATATAGCTGTCTCTTGTGAGACTATGCCAGGGCCTAGCAAACACAGAAGTGGATGATCACATTCAGCTATTGGATGGGTCACACGGCCCCCAATGGAGGAGCTAGAGAAATTACCCAAGGAGCTAAAGGGAACTGCAACCCTATAGGTGGAACAACAATATGAACTAACCAGTACCCGGGAGCTCTTGTCTCTAGCTGCATATGTATCAAAAGATGGTCTAGTTGGCCATCACTGCAAAGAGAGGCCCACTGGACTTGCAAACTTTATATGCCCCAATACAGGGGAATGCCAGGGCCAAAAAGGGGGAGTGAGTGGGTAGGGGATTTGGGGGGTGGGTATGGGGGACCTTTGGGATAGCATTGAAAATGTAAAGGAGGAAAATACCTAATTAAAAAAAAAAAAAAGAAATGGCTGCCCATGGTCTCTCACAGTGCTCTTCATGACCCCTTCATGCCTTTTTAACCAGTATCACCTGGGTGTCTCTTACACATTACCAAGTACAGCTGCAGCACGAGGTACAACCTTGGCTGTCTCTTCAACACAGCTTCTTTGTCCTCTAAGAAAACACTTCCTAGAGTCCACCTTAGCGTGCTGGTCTCTTCCTAATCACCACTAATTTCTTAGCTCCTGCTAACATGTACCAGTTGTCCCAGTAATCTCCTTCTCTTCTTGATTCTAAAGCCAGAGTTAAATGACCAAAGCTGCTAAGTTCTGTAGCATCCTGGGGCAGAACATGGCCCTCTTTTTATATTACATTATCACCAGCTTTCTATTTTCCAACTCCTTCACTGCCTAAGGTTAGCTGTCCTGGAACTTGCTCTGTAAACTGACTTTGAACTCCTGCATGTGTCCTAAGTACTGGAATTAAAGATGTGCACTGCCATGCCTGGATATAAACTTGTTTTGTGGCAGGCTGATCTTGAACTCAGAGATCTGCTTGCCTCAGTCTCCTGGAATTAAAGGCATATACTACCTACCACACCTGGTCCTAAATGTAGCTCGGTGGGATCTTGCCCGAAGGTCACCACACCCTTAATTCAATTTAATATCCTTGAACACTGGAATCAGATCCATTTCACTTCCTGGTGCCCTTTATATATTTTTATATTTTTTCATTCTAAGCTTGTTGTGCTATTTCAAAACACTTTCAGGATACTTAAGCAGAGAACAAATTTTCTGCTGGTTTTTTTTTTTTTTTTTTTTTTTTTGAGATTTCCTTTGTCAGTGCAATTAATATAAATCTCTTTACCTTAGCCTCAGGTGGAGTCTTCAGACAAGGGCAGAAAGCAGCCACATTCTTCAGCAAAATATCACAAAAACAGTGTCTAGGCCACATACTGAAATTCTCCACTGAATGCTCTTGGGCCAGATCAGCCCAATTCAAATCAATCTCAGGAACAAAATCTTTCATATTCCTTATTAGGATAGCCCATTAAGCCCTGCTTAATGCATTCCCCTACTTCCCAAATCTAAAGTCCCCAAAGTCCACATTCTTCCACACCAAAGCACAGTCAGACCTATATTTGGAATACCTCAGTCCCTGGTACCAACTTCTCTCTTAGTTAGGATTTTACTTCTGTGAGCAGACACTATGACCAAGGCATCTCTTTTAAGAACAACATTTAATTTGGGCTGGCTCACAGGTTCAGAGGTTGTCCATTATCATCATTGTGGAAGTTTGGCAGTGTCCAGGCAGACATGGTGCAGGAGGAGCTGAGAGATCTACATCTTCACCTGGAGGCTGCTAGGAGAAATCTGATTCCAAGAAGCTAGGACAAGTGTATTAAAGACCAAGCCCACAGTGATACAATATGGATATGATCACTATGTGAAAATTTAAATTTCACATTATTGAAAAGAAACTTTCATATGCTTTAAGAATTAAAATGAAAATGAAAACTAAAGAAGAAACTAACTAAACTAATGAATTAGAAATTGTCTTAGCATATCTCTCTTGAGAGGCTATGCCAATGTCTGTCAAATACAGAAGTGGATACTCACAGTCATCTATTGGATGGAACACAGGGCCCCTAATGAAGGAGCTAGAGAAAGTGCCCAAGGAGCTAAAGGGGTCTGCAACCATATAGGAGGAACAACAATATGAACTAACCAGTACCCCGACCCCGAGAGCTGTGTCTCTAGTTGCGTATGTAGCAAAGGATGACCTAGTTGGCCATCAGTCGGAGGAGAGGCCCTTGGTCTTGTGAAGATCACATGCCCCAGTACAGGGAAATGCCAGGGCCAGGAAGGAGGAGTGGGTGGGTTGGGGAGCAGGGTGGGAGGAGGGTATAGGAGGCTTTGGTGATAGCATTAGAAATGTAATTGAAGAAAATATCTAATAAAAAATGCCTTAAAAAAGAAATTGTCTTAGTACTCTTTAACAGTTAAAATTAAGACAGAATATGATTTTATATTGTTTTAATTCCAGAGCAACATAGCATGTGTTAACACATAACTGCATCTGCCCACCATGTAACAATACACTGAGGACAATTGATTTTCTCACCCTTCCTTCTCTTTCAGCATGCTTGTTTGCCCAGTTCTTATTTGCTTTGCAATTTGTTTATCCATAACTAGAGACTGCATTATAATTTCCAGTATTATTTTATATTTTTGCATCTTTTTTAATCTTTTTGTACATGATGCCTTCTCTTCCCTGAGTCTTTACTTTAGAATCACTCTTTCCTAAATCATTGTTCTTAAATGTTTCTTTTAGACAGAAGTTCTTCCCTAGAACTTTGCCAGAATTTCTTGTATGATCATTTAATTCTTTCTCTTAACACATAGATATTATTTGGTCTTTTTTGAAACAGAAAGTATATAAATATTTAGTATATATGTGTATATATATATACATATATATATATATATACTATATATGAGCAAAGTGTAAGAAGTATATAAATATTTAGAATATATATACTATATATGAGCAAATTGTAAGAATATATATATATATATATACACACACACACACACATATACACCATACACACACTTTATATTAAGTTTAATCCTTTCATTAGGAAAAACTTCGTTATATTTAAGGGAGATGTTCCTTTTAAAATTCAGTGTTCCTGTTCTGAGATTGGAAATTATTCAAGTCATGTTTAACACACATCTCAATACCCAAGGGACATTGTTTTCTTCTGTCTAGCAGTGATAGTTCTCAGCTATCACCTCTTCACAGAGCTAGTGAGGTCTCTTGGGTATAGACTTCAAAGGAGCATCTTGGAAGAAAGTACATAGCTTTGGGTCTGCTAGCCTGAGCCTCAAGGGCAACTCCAACTTTATCCTTTCTCTAGGCTGCCTTCTGGATTCTCAGGATTTCTTTGACTTTTAAGAAATGTATTTCTGCATTTAATTGGCTGCAATTTACATGACATTCTTTTTGAGGATGACTATTAAAAGAAACCAATTTTGCTACTATGACTGAATATACATACCCTCAATTCACCAACATTAAAAAAAAACAAAACTCCCATATTTCAAATATTTTATGTATGGTCACTTTATGTGTTTGTGTTGATTAGTTTTAAGTTTCATCTTAAAACATTCTAGAATCATGTGGAAGGGAGTCTAAATGAATGATCTAGATTAACTTAACCTCTGGGCACATCTGTTGGGAATTATCTTGATTATGTTATGTTTGTTAAGGTGAGAAGACCAGACCACTGTGGGTAGCTTCATTTCCTGCTCTGAAAATTTTGTGCTTAATTCAGAGTGGAGAAAGCTACACTAATATGAGAATGCATATCTTCATTTACTGTTCTCTGCTCCTAAGGATGTAATGTAAGTAGCTGCTTCAAGTTCTTTTCATCATGTTTTCCAAGAAATGGTGGTCTAAATTGGAAATATAACCTTTTACTGTTGTGTTGCAATTGTCAGAATATCTTGTCATAACAACAAGAAAGACTAAAATGATATCCATGAATTAGTACTATATTTTTCAAAAGATTGTTTGAGCTTGCATCATTACAAAAATATGCAAGAGTTCTGTTTGGGTTTGTATGAATGTTTCACTCCTCTGTTCTTACTTCCTCATCCTAAAAGCCAGGAGCCTTACTAATTATCTCAACAAAAAGTTATTGATTATTTATTGTTGCTTTGCAGATTTCTCTGTAGTTTCAAAGAAGAAAGAAACAGAACAGCTTTTAATGAGTGGCAAATTAGAATTGCCACTAAATTGCTGTTAGAGTACAGAAGCAGCAGTCTCCAACAGAAAACTCCAAAAGTGAGAAGGTGTCACAGGGTTGTATAGACTGGACCTTAAACAAGTTAACATAATTTCAAATAATATCACAAGCAAAGAGAGAGTAGATTGTCAGGCTTGTTGGGGATGGCCTGCGGCTCTCATGTCTGGGTTCAAGCCTGGGAGGCAACCTGAAGCTGAAAGAAAGGGAAACTAGGCGGACGAGAGAGAGATGGAACCAAGACAGGATTCTGATCAAGGCTCAAATTTTTAATGGTGAACATGCTTTATAAAGGAGTGGGGAAGCCCATTTCTGCCAAATCATCCTTGGAGCCCAGCTGTAGTTGACCATGTGTAGTCTCTGGAATAGCTAGTTAGCTAGGCCGACTCCCAGCAGGTAGCAGCAGCAGCAGCAGCAGCAGCAGCAACAGCAGCAGCGGCTGAACAATAGAGTGATCCAGGGAGGCAGGCTCTACCCTAAGTAATCTCCTTAGTGGCAACAAAGTCAATGTCTGGCTCAGCCTGCTTCAGGCTGTGGGGCAGGGTTGGGCGGGGGGGGGGGGGGGGAGGCTACAATTTGCTCCCTGTTATTAATATTAAAAAAAGCTGGACTAAGGCACACAATTTATTTATGCTCTACAGTTCTGCCTGATTTCTTTGGGCCTAGTGAAGAAACCTGTCTCAGTGGGATTCCCTAACTTTTCTCATGGTAAACCCTTATTTGGTTAAGACTGTCCTAACTGTCCTAGTAAACAATGCAGACCAGCCTTGAGCAGTTGGCTCTGTCTTTTGTAATGCTTAATTAGTTACTGAATAGGTAACTTCCTTACTGAATTCCGACAGAATTCCAAGTTGTGGGCTTCAATGTCTTTCTAGGACAATGGAACACTGGCAAAGGCTTAACTATATCAGAATTCAATCTAAAGGGGCACTTATAATAAGATAATACTAAAGGAGAGCACGTGGATCCATACACCAGACTAATGCGGGGATAGGGTAAGAATATACGGGTTATGAAAACACCAAAATTCCAGGAGGTGAGTTTCAGTGAAACTCTTTGCCTCGTGAGTGTTCCCAGGCCTCTCGGCCTGCCAAGCAAACTTCACTGGAGTGTGCATAGCATTTCCCCATTCTTATATTTCTGCCAAAGTTATGGAATGTCCTGCCTCATTGCAGCTATAGATCTCAGAAGTGCTCTAAAGATGAGTGGAAACACAATGATTTACTAATAAAATAGTGCCAATAATAATAGCAAGTGGGATAATATATTGAAACCATCCAGGGGATTCAATGCACTTAGGTTATCTTTAAATCTCTGGCCAATTCATCAGTGTTCCAAGTGTCCAAGTGACTATTGCTAATATCTGAAATTTCTGCCTTTCTACCCTTAATATATGCTATGTCCTGCCCTATTGTTAAGATTACTACTTCTAAGACATTAACCTTTGCCTCTAATTCTTTACATGGCTCTGTGGTGTATTATTAACAAGCCATGGCCTCTTGGCATGTACCTCTGTCTAGATTGATATGATTCTGAGATTTGGGTGTCTGTCTTAGGACTGTCTGGCCCTCATAGCAAACCTTATTCCCAAATCAGACCAAAAGCCACAATATGTACTAGAATGCTTCTTGAATGAAGATTAGTAACTGCCACCTGCACTGTTGGAGGCGGGGATGCACACCTGCTGCAGTCAGGCTGAAGGGTGTTGACTGACCTGCTTGAAAAACAAAGTCACAGTGAAAAGCACAGTGCAAAAGCTTCTTTTGGGGAAGTCCAGGGACTCCATTCACTTGCAAATTAGCAAAGACCAGGCTAGACTTAGAGCTCCTGGTGTGGGGGAGGTGACCTTTTTTATAAACTTAGAATTTAAACTTTATTTAGAACCACATCTGGGTAGATCTGCAAAGGTGCTCTTTTAGTTAAAGGGAATTTACCCTGAAGGCAGGGAGGGGGGAGATTCTCAGAACTTCCCTAGTCACAGTTTTCCAAGCAAAAGAAACGCCCCACAAACCTCACTGAGGCGGCTCAGAGAGTCTACCCAAGCGCAAACATTTCTCAATCTGAGCACTCTGCTTGAGTCCTGTCCCAAAGATTATCCCTATGTTGAAGTATCTTTAAAGACATGTTTTCCTGGGTTTGCTCCTGCCACATGTTGTTTAGAATGACTCTAACTCTGAGTTACCAATTTTAAGCTAACTTTCTGTTAACAAGCAAAAGGCTGCCTGCCCCTTTAAGAGCTGCATTTGCAGTCAGCTCCCAGCAGGGCTTTTCCAGTCGCACTGGCACTTCTCTAAATTTTCACATAGCTCTAAACACATACATGAAACACACAAAACAGAAACCAACAGATCCAGACACATGCAACCCTTTCTCATCCTACACAAGCAGGCAAAAGAATTAGAAGGGTAAGCTTCCATTTCATAAACAAAACTTGATCCCTCTGACCAATGTCTCTAGCACTCCCCAGCAGCAGCCTTCCTAGCACATCTGCTGACCACAGTCCTCCTGTCCTTACAGCCCAAAGGGACAGCGGCAAATACCAAGCACGCGTTTCAGAAAACCCCATCGTCTATAAACACCAGAGAAACCAAACTCAGGCAGATCCAAACTCAGACTGCGCCATGCTTCAGAGACAAGGGACTAAACAGAAACAACAAACCAACACAACGAGCACATGTTCGTTTCAGGAAACATAAGACAGACACTCAGAACAAAGACACTGGCCAGCAGGCACACAAGAGGGGATTCCCCGATTTTCTCTCTATCCCTGGTAGTTTCAAAATCCACTTTCCTCCTGCCTGATGCAGTTTCCAACTGCAGCCATCTGCCTGTTCATTCTTATAAACCCTTATTCCTCTCACCTAAAAAGAAGCTTCTGGAAGATGCGGCCAACTACCTATTGAGTTCCTAGTTCCTGATATCTCACTGCTGAACCTAAGTGAATCCAGCAAGGGGGTTTAGTGCTGTTTCAGCTTAGCCTGTACTGCTTCCTTAGCAACCTTTTACCCATTGCTTCGTGCCTCAGTGCGAATTTTCTTTAATTCTTTTCTTCTTCCATGGAGCTCCAAACCAGCAGTGTTTCTCCCAGCATCTTCTGCCTTTCCCAGGCCCCGCTTGGGACGCCAAATGGGTGGGCCAGCCTGCAGCTCTCATGTCTGGGTTCAAGCCTGGGAGGCAACCTGAAGCTGAAAGAAAGGGAAACTAGGTGGACTAGAGAGAGATGGAACCAAGACAGGATTCTGATCAAGGCTCAAATTTTTAATGGTGGACATGCTTTATAAAGGAAGGGGGGAAGCCCATTCCTGCCAAATCATCCTTGGAGCCCAGCTGTAGGTGACCAAGTGTAGTCTTGGGAACAGCTAGGCCAACTCCCAACAAGTAGCAGCAGAGGCAGTGGCCGAACAATAGAGTGATCCAGGAAGGCAGGCTACACCCTAAGTAATCTCCTTAGTGGCAACAAAGTCAAGTTCTGGCTCAGCCTGCTTCAGGCTGTGGGAGTTGGGGGGAGTTTACAAGGCTGATGAAAGGTATTATGCTGGTAAATAATAATAGGGTTAAAGAAAGTCTAGAAAAGACAAAATTATTGAACTCCGGAAGGCAAATTCATAATCACATTTCAATTTCCAGAATACAGGTGATATGTTCAACAGTGATGTGTTTGCTATGAACTAGATCATGCAGTATTCTTTGTAATTTGAAGAAAGTTTGACATTCTTAAATATTTATAAACATTTGCCTCTTTCAGTTCTGTATCTGGGAAATGGTTGAGGGAGGATATTGTCACTAAAGTTTTGAATCTTTGAAATTATTGTACTATCAGTAATATGTTTAAATACTAACTATAATCAACCTTCAGCACTGTCCCTACCCTAGGAAAGGCAGCCTTGCATTCTAGAGAAAGTATTGTCCGAATGTTAAATGGATGGTTTCCTGGGAAGTTTCTGAATCTTATGTTACAAATCTTGATTTCTTTGCTTGTTGTCCCAATATGGGCCCTCAAGTAGAAGGTCATTCATTTAGTAAGGTTATCTTATCTGGAGAGTCTTATTCACATAAATTAATGATACTGAATAGTCTGTCATTACACCTAAAATATTTAGACTTTGAATTTAGAAAGACTTTCTTTCAGAAATTGTATAGCTGTTTATTGATATGAAAGGCAGGACTTGTTATGTATGTGTGGACAAGGATAGATCTGCAGTTAGAATATTATTGTAGAGAAGGCTCAGGGAGAGGTGTTGGTACGGATGAGAGATACTGGAGTCATATGTATAATGACTAGAAAAGGGGAGTGAAATTCTTAGGGAAGTGCTATTTGGTTAAACTTAAGGAAGGCTCCGCTCTGCTCTCAGTCAAGCTGTTCCCATTGATTTGTGACAGAATGTCTAGAAAGACAAGAAAATGTTTCTATTTTGACTTCTTCCTTCAGGCTTCTAAAACCATGAACACCTTCCTAGTGACACCAAAAGTACTCCCTGAGATATGTCCTCTACTCTAAAAAGAGTGCCCAAGTAGCTGTTCTATTGTTGAAGATGTGAGTAGAACTTGAAGGTATGTAGAATTTCTAGCACATATCTTCAGAATCTTTCATGGTGTACAATGGAAGACAGTGTCAGGGTGTGTAGCATTCAGAAGTAATTTTCAAGAGTTTTTTTTTTTTTTTAACAAGACAGATGTGACTGTGTTTTTATTATTTTATTTTATTTTATTTTATTGGTAAGTCTCATGTATTGGATCAGTCTAGCCTTGAACTTGAATTCTATATAATTAAGAATAACCTTGAAATTCTGATCTTCTTACCCCTACTTCCTAGGTTACTGGTGTGTACTACTATACCCTATTTATATAGTACTTCTGGTCAAACCTGAGGGTATCCTGAATGCTAATGAGGCATCTACCAACTGGTCCTTATAACTCAGCCACCCAGAAGCCCACCCTACTTCTTATATTATATTCTAAGATGTTAGAGGTGGGCATATTAGAAGAAATTTTTAAAAAATACAAGTTATTCCTCTACATTATCATGGCTAAAGAAAATTATATTACCTAATGAGAAAAAGCACTAGAATAAAAAAGCCTGAATAGGATGAAGTCTTGCATCATCCTGTTCTTAGTAGAAACCTGAGATCATGAGTGTCCTCTAAATCATTCATGGGTGGCAGAAGCAGAGTCAGCATAAGTCATAGGTAGAATGTTGGGTGTTGTGTTGCACAAATCTGTAATCCCATAACATTAGAGGTGGAAGCAAGAAGAATTCTTTGAATCTGAGACTAGGCTGGCCTATACAGTCAGCCTTTATTTTGCTACACAGTATTGTCTGTCCTACTAATCACATGTATATAAATATTAAAATGAAAAGAAACTATGAAAAATTGAGCCACCAAAAGGTGAATATTTAAATTCTAAGTATTACAAATAGAATGTAGATCAGTTAAGAAATCTAATGAATGAATTGAATATATGCTAGTATGTTATACTGGTTTTTAAATTGACTTAATGATGATATTGTTGCAAACTGTAACATCTTCAAGGAAGCATAACTTGCAGACAGATAAAACTGTTACTCTTACTACATCTGCATTTTACACTTTCTATTTCTGTTTCGGATATTATATTGATATGTTATAAATAAAAGACTAAAAATGACTACCCAGAAACTAATTGCTTATTTTCTATCAAAGTATTGCTCAGCTTAGCCGTATCTGATTATCCCATTCAGTTAATTAAAATTTAATGTCTACTCACAGTCATCAGTTATCAGACAGTCATTTGAACTGCAATGAACATGAGTTGTGAGTGTGTTCATTATGGAGAACACACCTGCTCAATGACATGCAGGTCATAGTGAGAGGAAAGGTACTTTAAAATGCATCAGAATGAAAATAAAGAATACAATATTTTATGAAATGATTACCTTAAGGCATTGGAGAGTTAGAATGTAATTTTAATGTATGTAGGACTCCCAGCTGCTTGTTCTTAGCAGATGGTACACAAATCCTACAAAGTTGGATACCTTGAAACCGCAACATCTTTGCACAATTCCCTTTCAAATCTGTTAAGAAGACAAATGGGCAAGTAAAATGAATAAATCAAGGTCGAAGATGAAACAAATGCCCTTATATGGAAGGAGTCAGTAACTTTAGTCAATTTTCTTTGTTGTTGTTGTAATGCTGAACATGGAACTCTGGGACTCACACAGGCCATTACATTGTTGAGTTAGTAGAGGCTGAGATATTTTTCTATCAGTATTAGATTGCTATTTTATTAAAAGCATTTGTCCTTTATTTGTCTTTGGAGATAGGAATAAGTCATTGGGTAAAATATTTGATATGTTTCCCTCATTTTAGAATCAACAAATATACCAGGGAAAGGAATATACAGAGGAAGTAAGGAACTTGGCCAATCACCATTAACTGTAATTGGCCGTTGCTTATGGTTTTGATATGCTTCTCTAGATCAATCTCATTTTCAAATTATGGAACTCCTAACAGAGAAATTCACTGAGTCCAATAACTGACCTAACAACACTCATCATTGATGAATCTGATTTTTTTTTTCATGTAGCCAAACTGATTACTTCAATAGAGATGTAAAGGTCAAAAGCCAGAGACATGTCCTTAGAAATGTCAGCAGTGAGTCCCAGAGAACAGAGCCAAGACTTAATTTATTAACTTGTTTTTAGAGAAAATGTTCCCCTGAGATTATAATGAAAATGGATCATATTATGTGTAATTGGAGTGGCAGCCTTCATGGATTTCATCAGAGTATAGAAAATGCATGCCTGGGTTAAGTTTGCTAGGACACACAATAAAAAGGAAATGATGATAAACCTGGAGAGAGAGCCACTATCAAACACACAGTGTGCAGATTTGATGGTACATAGGAATGTGAAGTCTGATTAAAGATGATATAACTTCTATCAAAATATGGATGCCCTTATGAAAACATAAGTAATATAAATCATACACTGATGTTATTTCATTTTTAAACACTCAACAGTGAGTGACCAGACTAAGAAGAAGAAACAACGACTAAACCAAAACACCAAATATAGTCATTCCAAAGTGAACTTACAAGATTGTAAGAATAATAAAAAGAAAAAAACAAGGAAATATGTATAGATGCAGAATAAATATATTTCTTAAAATAGTTGTATGTATATGAGTGTGTTTGTGATGGATATGTAGGTGTGTGGGTGTGTGTCTGTATGTGTTTGTGTATACGTGTATGTAGTGTGTGTTTATGTGTATGTGGTATGTGAGTGTGTTTGTGTGTGTCTGTGGTAGATTTGTGTACATTTACATTCAGGAGAACAAGAAAGTCAAGGTTGGCGTAATGTCTTTTTTCCCATTAGTTGCCAATTTATTTTTTATACTGATTTTTCTGCTTTATAGCTTACCCAATGAACATTTGGGATGGACATAAGAACAAAATTATCCACCCACAGATATTAGAGATGCATGTGTATGTTCTGGGCTTCCAAATCAGTTTCTCCTTATTGAATGGCAAGGGTTTACGCACTGAACCATCTGCCAAACCCAGGACCCCAGATCCCTTGATGGATATTTTCCTCTTATTATTTGTCTTTATGTACATACATAAAGCTATTTGTGTATGTTAGTTTGAATTCATTAAATTATAAGATATAAAATAATGGGTTTATTAAATTTTATCATATTCTATACCCTAATGAGGATTGTGAAATGACGTCATTTCACAATAGAGAAAATTATTTATACAATCTTCATTTTCTATCAAAAGAATCAGTTTAAAGTCAATAGAATCCTTACAGCTAACTTTTATATATAAACTTAAAAGTTTTCAATTTTATAAGTTCAGATAACCCCATCAAAGAAACATAAAGCTATTAAAAGCCATTTGTAAAAATGATAATGATCAAAATACTGAATAAGCAGTGAAAATATCCAAGCTCTGTCAAAGACAGTAATTGACAGAGTAGTCATATAATGTGTTCATTAGACAGCTATTTTTATCACTTCAAATGAACACAGCTACAATTAAACTGAGATAACCTTCCAGCTTTAAGGTGGCTTATTCAGACTCCTTGCAATTATGACTTCAAGGGTCACCTTCCCTTATGCACTAAATGAAAGATGCATATAATTCTTGCCACTTCTTCACACTTTTACATTGGCAATGAATCCTCACATTGGCCCCTAGAGCCTCACACCTACTGCAGATGGAAAATATAATATTTTAGCATCAGCATAATTAAGAAAACACTCAGACATGGACAGTACTTAATAGATCCTTATGTTGATTTATTTTGAATATTTTCTCATTAGAACTTAGGAATGTTGACTAAGATTTGATGGCCACAGCGGGAAGTGTGCCCTAGCCAGAGCAAGGAGAACGAATGCTCTGTCAAGGTAGGCACATGGGTACACAACTATACGCTGCTACTGTCTCACCCAAGAGAACCATTCTTTTTTTTTTTTTTTTTTTTAAAAGATTTATTCATTTATTTATTTATTATAAGTACACTGTAGCTGTCCTCAGACACTCCAGAAGAGGGAGTCAGATCTCATTACGGATGGTTGTGAGCCACCATGTGGTTGCTGGGATTTGAACTCCTGACCTTCGGAAGAGCAGTCGGGTACTCTTACCCACTGAGCCATCTCACCAGCCCCAAGAGAACCATTCTTAATGGCAAAGGTCCTAGATTCTGTATTCCCAACAGAAGCAATGAAACTAGTCTGTGTCTTCAGTCTAAGTAACTTGAGAACACATAGGAAAGTGTGCTTGGTTGAGGATTTATAAACAAGATGAGCTTAAGTTTAGCTTCTTGGAGCTTTGTGTAGGACAAATAAAGTTACTATATTTGCCATGTTAGGGGTATCTAGAAAATATTAAGTAATTAATGGCAAGAAATGAGCCAGAACTTACTTGAGGCTTGGTAAGCAAGTGGCTAAGAGAGTACAAGTCTCACCAGAAATAATGGCAGAAGGTTATTCTGAGACTAGCTAGTATGCTGTGGTATGGTTTGTGCTGAGACTACAGGTTATCTAAGTAAGTCTTTATTGTTACGTTATGCTCCTTTCATCTTTGTACCATGTTATTTAAAAACATAATCACACATTCACAAAATATTGTGAGGGGTAGAGTTTACTTAAATATTAAAATATTAGCCAATCTTGATGTATAAATACTTCCTGTGTTTAACTGTAATGGTGCTCACTATATATTCTACCTCATTGAATCCTTACAATATCTCTATGACTACAATTTAGGCATTAAACATAGTTTCAAAAAAGCTTGGTGTTCTTCTTGGTGTTACCAGCAAAGAGGTCATTACGTACTTCGTACTGTCATAAGGATATTACGGAATTTCAATCTCTTCCTTTCCATCAATGAGGTAAATTACTCTGTTTTGTATAGGGCTTAGCAGTGATATACCACTGTTCACAATCTCAAAGCAATCAGGCAATTGAGCAGACACTGAGAATTACAAACCCTGATACGTGATAAACCTGCATGTTAATTAACTGAGGCACTTGTTATAGCAATGAAAAAATCATTAATGCATCTATGAAGTCAATAGTATTTCTTCTAATTTCTACTTCAGGAACTCAGCTGAAGTTTGAAGAATTACAGTCACACAATACAGATTTTAAAAAAATGACACAAACCCAAGACTAGTATATTAAACAACAACCCTTAGTGGTATGGGAAGGGACAGAATTAGTATCAAAAGGAACATCGATGTGGACTGCTAGACCATAATGCTACTAGAATGTTCATGTAGCCAGTGTAGGATGCACTGTGCCCTGAGGTCTAAGGGAACTGCATTAGTTACCCAGACATTGCCCCTAAACTTAGAGTAAAGCTCTGTTCATGAGATTTATTTCAGAGATTTTAGCCTGTCATATGCAATCAGATAATGCCAGGGACCAAAGAACAACCCCCAGCCTGGACCACTCATGGATATGCTGGCTCATCTACTAAGCTTACACACTCAAAGGGTGACAGTATAGCAGCTAAAACTAATCTCTGTTTCTTCTCTCTTTCACAAAAGACTTTGCTGTGAACCTGCTGTTGAATTGTAATATCCCTTTCCTCTAAAAGTCTGTGGTAACTTATATTCTCCATTCTCAAAAAACTGTTGTTCAACTATGTGAACTCAACATTTGACATTTAATGGAATTAGCTGGAAGGCATTTTTCTGTAAGGAAAATTTTTCATGGACCTGTTTTGCTCTTTTTAAAGCCTTTACTGTATATATATAAATGGTTCTGGATCAGGAAAAATGAACAAGCAGAGTTTACAACCAGGTATAATTAGAGGTATTAAAAGACAAATTGATGACAATAAAGCATATTTAATTGTCAGAACTGAAATCAGATTGAGAAATAAATTACTTCAAAATAGTAAAATGGACATACAAAACCAAAATGGAGTTGAGAATCTTGCAATAACAGAATGGAGATAATAAATGAATTATCACAAATGATTTTTGCTCTTCTCCCAAACATTGGGAGAAAAGTACCACATGCAGATTAAGCTATATATATACATATATATATATATATATATAATGATAATAATACATATTGCTATATTGGTTTTGTATGGCCATCCTCTGCTACATATGCACCTAGAGCCATGAGCCCTACCATATGTTTTCTTTGATTGGTGGTTTAGTCCCAGGGAGTTTTGTGGGTACTGGTTAGTTCATATTGTTCATTTTATGGGGCTGCAAACCCCTTCAGCTTCTTGAGTATTTTCTCTAGCTCCTTCATTCTGGATCTTGTGCTCAATCCAAAGGATGGCTGTGATCATCCACTTCTTTATTTGTCAGGCTTTGGCAGAGCCTCTCAGGAGACCACTATATCAGGCTCCTGTCAGCAAGCTCTTGTTTGCATCCACAATAGTGTCTGGGTTTGGTGGTTGTATATGGGATGGACTCCCAGGTAGGGCAGTCTCTAGATGGTTATTCCTTCAGTCTCTACTCCACACTTTGTCTCTGTAACTCCTTCCATGGGTATTTTGTTCCCCCTTCTAAGAAGGATTGAAATATCCACACTTTGGTCTTCCTTCTTGAGTTTCATGTGTTTTGTGAATTGTATCTTGGGCATTCTGAGCTTCTGGGCTAATATCCACTTATCAGTGAGTGCATATCATGTGTGTTCATTTGTGACTGAGTTACCTCACTTAGAATGATATCCTCCATATCCATCCATTTGTCTAAGAATTCCATAAGTCCATTGTTTTTAATACCTGTGTACTATTCCATTGTGTAAATGCACCACATTTTCTGTATCCATTCTTCTGTTGAGGGACATCTGGGTTCTTTCCAGTTTCTGGCTAATATACATAAGGCTGCTATGAACATAGTGGAGCATGGGTCCTTATTACATGTTGGAGCATCTTCTGGGGATATGCCCAGGAGTGGTATTGCTGTATCTTCCAGTAGTACTATGTTTTCTAAGGAACAGCCAAACTGATTTTAAGAGTGGTTGTACCAGCTTGCAATCCCACAGCAATGGAGGAGTGTTCCTCTTTGTCCACATCCTTGCCAGCATCTGCTGTCACCTGAATTTTTAATCTTAGCCATTCTGACTGGTGTGACAGGGAATCTCCCGGTTGCTTTTATTTGCATTTCCCTGATGAATAAGAATATTGAACATTTTTTTAGGTGCTTCTCAGACATTCGTTATTCTTCAGTTGAGAAGTCTTTGTTTAGCTCTGTACCCCATCTTTCATAGGGATATTTGTTTCTCAGGAAGCTAACTTCTTGAATTCTTTGAATATATTGGATATTAGCAGTCTATTGGATTTAGGATTGGTAAAGATCTTTTCCCAATCCATTGGTTGCCTTATTATCTTATTGACAGTGTCCTTTGCCTTACAGAAGCTTCACAATTTTATGAGGTCCCAATTCTTGATCTTAGAGCATAGGCCATTGGTGTTCTGTTCAGGAATTTCCCCCCTGTGGCCATATCTTCGAGGCTCTTCCCACCTTTCTCCTCTATAAGTGTCAATGTCTCTGGATTTATGTGGAGTTCCTTGATCCACTTTGACTTGAGCTTTGTACAGGGAGATAAGAACTGATTGATTCACATTTTTCTACATGCTAATTGCCAGTTGAGGCACCACCATTTCTTGAAAATTCTGTCCTTTCTCCATTTAGTTTGATGTTGGTTACTAGCTTATTGTATATTGCTTTTACTAAGTTTAGATATGGGCCTTGAATTCCTGATCTTTCCAAGAGTTTTATTATGACAGGGTGTTGGATTTTGCCGAATGCTTTCTCATCATCTAGTGAGGTGATCATGTGTTGTTTTTTTTTTTTCTTTTAGTTTATTTATATAGTGGATTACATTGATGGATTTCTGAATGTTGTACCATCCCTGCCTCCCTGGGATGAAGCCTACTTGATCATAATGGATGATAGTTTTGATGTGTTCTTGGATTTGGTTTGCCAGAATTTTATTGCGTATTTTTCCATTGATATTCATAAGGGAAATTGGCCTGAAGTTCCCTTTCTTTGTTGGGTCTTTGTGTGGTTTAGGTATCAGGGCAATTGTGGCTTCATATGGATTGGTAGAGTATCTTCTGTTTCTATTTTGTGGAATAGTTTGAGGAGCATTGGAATTAGGTCTTGTTTGAAGGTCAAATAGAACTCTATACTAAACCCATCTATCTGGTCCTGGGATTTTTTTTTTTTTTTTGGTTGGGAGACTATTAAAGACTGTTTCTATTTCTTTAGGAGACATGGGACTCTTTAGATCCTTAATCTGATCCTGATTAACCTTTGGTACCTGGTACTGTCTAGAAAACTGTCCAATTCACCCAGGTTTTCCAGTTGTGTTTAATATATAGGCTTTTGTAGTAGGATCTGATGGTTTGTTTTGGTTTTTTTTTGTTTTTTTTTTTTTTTGTTTGGATTTCCTCAGATTCTGTTTTTTTTGTCTCCCTTTTCGTTTTTTATTTTGTTAATTAGGATTCTGTTTTGTACCCTCTAGTTAGACTGGCTAAGGGTTTATCTATCTTGTTGATTTTCTCCAAGAGCCAGCTTCTGGTTTGGTTGATTCTCTGTATATAGTTCTTTTTGTTTCCACTGGGTTGATTGCAGCCCTGAGTTTGATTGTTTCCTGCTGTCTAAATCTCTTGGGTGAATTTGCTTCTTTTTGTTCTAGAGCTTTCACATGTGCTGTCAAGTTAGTGTATGTTCTCTCCAGTTTCTTTTTGGAGGCACTCAGAGCTATGAGTTTTCCTCTTGACTCTGCTGTCATTGTGTACCATAAGTTTTGGTATGTTGTGCCTTCATTTTCATTAAACTCTAAAAAGTCTTAAATTTCTTTCTTTATTTCTTCATTGAACAAGTTATCTTTGAGTAGAGTGTTGTTCAGGTTCCACCTGAATTCAGAATTTCTATTATTTATGTTGTTATTGAAGATCAGCCTTAGTCCGGGGTAATCTGATAAGATGCATGGGACAATTTCAATATTTTTGTATCTGTTGAGACCTGTTTTGTGACTGATTATATGGTCAATTTTGGAGAAGGAACCATGAGGTGCTGAGAAGAATGTATAACCTTTTGTTTTAGGATAAAAATGTTTTATAGATATCTGTTACATCCATTTGTTTCATAACTTCTGTTAGTTTCACTGTGTCTCTGTTTAGTTTGTCTTTCCATTATCTGTTCATTTATGAGATTGGGGTGTTGAAGTCTCCCATTATTGTGTGTGGTGCAATATGTGCTTTAAGCTTTAGTTAATTTTCTTTCATGAACTTGGATATCCTTGAGTTTTGAGTATAGATGTTCCGAATTGAGAGTTCATCTTGGTAGATTTTACCTTTGATGAGTATGAAGTATATCTCCTTATCCTTTTTTGATAACATTAGGTTGAAACTCAATTTTATTCTATATTAGAATGGCTACTCCAGCTTATTTCCTTAGACCATTTGCTTGGAAAATTGTTTTACACTCTTTTACTCTAAGTTAATGTCTGTTTTTGTCACTGAGTTGGGTTTCCTGTATGCAGCACAATTTTGGTCCTGTTTATGTAACCAGTTTGTTAGTCCATCTCTTTTTATTGGGGAATTGAGTACATTGATGTTAAGAGGTATTAAGGAGAAGTAATTGCTTCCTGTTACTTTTGTTGTTAAAGTTGGGATTCTGTTGTTGATCTTCCTTTTAGTTTGTTGAAAGATTGGTTTCTTGCTTTTTCTAGGGAGTAGTTTCCCTTCTTGTGTTGGAGTTTTCTCTTTATTTTCCTTTGAACGGCTGGATTTGTGGAATGATATTGTGTAAATTTGGTTTTGTCATAGAATACTTTGGTTTTTCCATCTATGGTAATTGAGAGTTTGCTGGGTATAGTAGCCTGGGCTGGCATTTGTGTTCTCTTAGGGTCTGTATAACATCTGTCCAGGATCTTCTGGCTTTAGTAAATTCTGGTGAGAAGTAAGGTGTAATTCTGATAGGTCTGCCTTCATATGTTACTTGACCTTTTTCCCTTACTGCTTTTAATATTCTTTCTTTGTTTTGTGTATTTGGTGTTTTGATTATTATGTGGTGGGAGGAATTTCTTTTCTGGTCCAAACTATTTGGAGTTCTGTAGGCTTCTTGTATGTTCACGGGCATCACTTTCTTTAGGTTAGGGAAGTTTTCTTCTCTAATTTTGTTGAATATACTTACTGGCCCTTTAAGTTGAAAATCTTCATTCTCATCTATGCCTATTATCCTTATTTTTGGTCTTCTCATTGTATCCTGGATTTCCTGGATGTTTTGAGTTAGCTTTTTTTTTTTTTTTTTTTTTTTTTTTTTTTTTTGCATTTTGCATTTTGCACTTTCTTTGATTGTTGTGTCATTGTTTTCTATGGAATCTTCTGTACCTGAAATTCTCTTTTTTATCTCTTGTATGCTGTTGGTGGTGCTTTGAATCCATGTCTCCTTATTTCTTTTCTAGGTTTTCTATCTCCAGAGTTATCGCCCTTTGTTATTTCTTTATTGTTTCTTCTTTCAGTTTTAGATCCTGCATAGTATTGTTCAGTTCCTTCACATGTTTGTTTCTGCTTTGCTGTCATTGTTTAAGGAATTTTTTTTCCCATTTTTATTAGGTATTTAGCTCATTTACATTTCCAATGCTATTGTTTAAGGAATTTTTGTGTTTCCTCTTTAAGGGCTTCTAAATTTTTATTTGTTTTCTTCTGTATTTCTTTAAGAGAATTATTTATGTTCTTCTTAAAATCCTGTACCAGCATCATGAGGTATGATTTTAAATCCATATCTTGCTTTTCCTGTCTGTTGGGGTACCCAGGACTTGTTGTGGTTGGAGTACTGGGTTCTGATGACTCCAGGTAGTCTTGGTTTCTGTTGTTAAGATTCTTGTGTTTGCCCTTCACCATCTGGTAATCTCTGGTATTAGATGTTGTTGCTGTCTCTGGCTGGAGCTTGTTTCTCCTATGAGTCTGTAAGCAAGTCTGTGTCAGCACTCCTGGGAGACCAGCCATCTCTCTCCTGGCAAGACCAGTGCACAGAGGGCTGTGGAACATCCCCACCTCCTGGGTGCAGATGGAGGCAGGTAGGACCCTGTCCTAGCTGCTCTGCTGCTTCTGCACCCTGTATGCTACTGAGTGTACTTCCTTAGAGAGTCACAGGAGAGAAAATAGTGATCTCTCCTGTGTCAGAGACCATACCTTGAAAAATCGAGCTTCTTACAATCTCCCACCCTGACAGGCCCAATGGCCTCCTGCTAGGAGCCGGTTGTCACTCCCTCCTCCCTGTTCCCTTCCTGGCACCTGAGGCTGTAAAAGCTGAATTATAGTCCCCTCCTCCCTATCTCTTCCTGACTCCCATGAGTTACACCTGAGCCCGGCCTGACACCTCAAGGCTGTTAAGGAGGATCTATGTTCCGGAGATAAGATGCAGAGTGCCCACCTCCTGGAGCCTGACTTCGGCCCTCATGTCAGCAGATGCCCGCTTCTTTGTTCTTTGTAAAACTCCCCCTTGACCCCTCCCAATTCCCTGCGATGTATGCTATAAAACCAGGCACCTCAGCATAATAAACGGAGACCTTGATAGGAAATTTCTCTACTTGGTCTCTGCTTCTCCTTCCCTTCCTCCCATTTTCTTCCAGGTTTGAGGTCCCCCTCGCACCCACGAATAACTGAATTCCGCGGGATGGGATACTCCTGATTCCCAGGGTCAGACACTTCCTGGAGGCAAGCTACCCCCCCACCCCTGTGCTAGTTCTTTCCCTCCCCCCTCCTCCTCCTCCTCCTCCTCCTCCTCCTCCTCCTCCTCCTCCTCCTCCTCCTCCTCCTCCTCCTCCTCCTCCTTTTCCTTCTTTCAAGACAGGGTTTTTCTGTGTAGCACTGGCTGTCCTGGAACTCACTCTATAGACCAGGCTGGCCTCGAACTCAGAAATCCACCTGCCTCTGCCTCCCAAGTGCTGGGATTAAAGGCATGCACCACCACTGCCCGGCTAGATTTTCTTCTTAAGTAACTTTTATTAACTAGTTGATTAATAAGGATAAAAATAAAACAATTATCCAATAATAATTTAAAATAATTGACATACACACAATACATATAGATTTCAAACCTATAAAACGTGTTGAATTAAAAACAGAAAATGACAGATCTATAATCATATGTGAAGCAAAAATAATAATAATTATAAGCAAAAAGTCACAAACATCTATCTGAAGCATCTATATAAATAGAGCTGTATTTGTCTGCTTTCAATTATGATTATAAGTCTCTCTCACTGAGATTGGATAGGGAAGATCTAATATGAAACTCACTAATATTCTAAAAGAATCGTGCTTAGATATATATTTCCCAACCTTGTCGTGTGATCATTTCCCTTTCTTTGGCATTCATATACTTGGAAACTGTTTAGAATCTTGTCAGGAATCTTCTGAGACTGAAGAAATCTTACTTTTCTAGTCATTTAAAAGAAGTGGGACATCATGGCAGTACCTAGCTTACTTAGGTTTAAAATGTAAATATAGAAAAGAGCTTCAATTTAATTAAGCATGCACAAAGACTGCTTTAACCATGTAATATAACATGTTTTTCTTTGAGTACTTCTGCTGTTGCCTCTTGGGACTCTAGATGATTGAGCTCAGTGCAAGTATACTACACAACAAAGAGTCTGTTTGGCAAATAGACACCAAGTAAGTCTGACTTTGTCACAAACTACTGGTCAACCTAACAGGGTTCATTTTCAGGTAGGATAGTTTCTGTTGTGTCTTGAAAAAGCTCCTTTGTCTCCAAATGGAAATAAGGCCACCTATTCAAGTGCTCTGGGAAAAATGTCTAGAAATCATAGTTGTGTGAAAAAAAAAGTCATTTCTCCTAGAGAAATATCTAATCTAGTTAGAGGGACGAGTGTAGTAGAATGACAGAAATCCTCTCTCAGAATGTGTGGTGGTCATGGATGAGAGAAAGGCTTCCCAGTGTGAGTCCCACCAGCTTGTCCTTCCCAGTCCTCAGGTACTCATGGCTACCTGGGGAGATAATCAAGAGAGGTTGACTTCTACAGTAGACTTTCTGGCTGTTTCTATAGCAACCAAGCGAAAATAATCACAGCACTTCACTTCAGTCCTTAATGCCATTTAGTCATCAACAGAGGCAGAGCACCCACTGTGTGCAGAAAAGTATACAGGGAAGGTTGTGACAACAAGCAATTTTATTGTTGCAAATGGAAATTACTAGTAGAAAATAACTCTTACCAACATAATGTCTGAAAAAGGAAAAGAGAGAAAAGTTAGGTTTTTTATTTTCACATTAGGGTTCCCAGTCTTATGTTGAGCTGTAAGTGCTTCTTAGCAAACTGAGACATAAGTGCAGTTATCCAGGAAGGAGTCAAATTCGTCTTTCACACTACAAATTACTTTTTAATAATACTGGAAGCATTTCCCCTAGAACTTGTTTTGAAAAGATCCAGTTTTTATCCCTAATGCAATTATAATTAAAAATATTAACATCAAATTTTATCTATTTTTTGTGTGTGTGTGTGTGTGTGTGTTTGTGTGTGTATCCTGTGAGTGGAGGTTAAACAGAAACATGTCATTAAATAGTAGCAAAATGTAGGACAGGTCCAGCTCCTGTTATTTAAATGTGGATTGTCCTTACAGGCTCCTGCATTTTCCCCAGACAGTGGAATCCTAGAGACTGCACTGGAAAGTTTAGAATGCACAGCCTTGCTGGAGGATGTGAGTCTCTGGGAAGAGGACTTAAAGTTTTCCAGCCTGGCCCTACTCTGTCCAGACTCTGCCTCCTGACTGAAAAAGAGCTGGCCTCCTGTTCTTACTCCATTCTTTCTCTGCTGTGCACTTTAAGGCACAATTAACCCTTCTCTCTTGAACTCTATTTCTGTCAGGGACTTAGTCATAGTAACATCAAACTATCAGCAGAGGGCTTAGCAGTGGAAGCCATGTTCCAATTTCCTCTGAGATTGCACTCAGTTTAATTTAACACCAATAATAATATCATACTCTTTGACTTAATTGCATATTGCCTGAGTAACCTAAAAAAAAAAAAAAAAGATTTTATGAGTAGTGTGAAAATAACATTCTGACACATGGTTTTACAAATTGTTTGTATGATTGAAATCTCTTATTTTAGAATTTAAAGCCTTAGTTTTCTGATTACATAGAATTTTTAATTTTCTAGTTAGAGAACAAAAGCGGTATCAAAATAATCATTTATATATTTAATTGTTATATAACTTTGTCTTTTATTTGTCTCAAGTGTGTATAGCTGCCTCTCTTTCTGTCTCTCTGTCTCTGCCTCTGCCCCCCCGCCCCCGTGTGTGTGTGTGTGTGTGTGTGTGTGTGTGTGTGTGTGTGTGTGTGTTCATGCAAAAGCACACATGTTCATGTTACTTGAAAGTCAGAGGCCAACAAGAGAATAATTCTTTCCTTCTAGCTACTCTTTGGGTCCTGTGGATGGAAAGCTCTGGTCCTCAAACTTGGTGGTAAGTGCCTTTATTTTTTAATCTTTGAGCCATTGCTTTGACTTCTATGAAAACCATTAATAATCACCTTGAAGCTCAGTTATAAATTTCAAGCTACGTAAGCATTTTATTTTTGCTTTTATTTTGTTGTTAAATGAGATCACACTTTATAAATAACACAGAATCACCTTTGATATTGATGTGGTGATGATAGTAGTTTATAAACATGGAAATAGCCTCAACTTCACTATCTGCATCTCAGTTTATATGTTGAAATCATAAATACTAATGATACCTTTGGGAAGATGGAGTGTTTAAAGGGATAATTAAGTTTAAACAACCTCATATCAATGAGGGCCCTTATGCCATAGGAATATATTTTAATATAAAAAGAATAATAGACATTGGAGACAATTTATCCATTCATATATCCATAGATATACTCTTTACTTTAAAAATTGCATGAATAATGTGCATGAAAATATTGTCCTTTTGCATGCATAGGATGAAAAGCAGATATAGTCACAGCAACTTGTGTCTCTAGTCTGGGAAGACAGCTTTCTCCAGCATCTAAATCCTATTGGCCTTTATTTTAAACTTCTACTTTCCATAGTGTTAGAAAATACATTTTTGCTGTTGATGCTTACTGAGTCTGTGGCCTTTTAATAAAACAAATGAGAGAATTTATACACATAATAACAGATGTTTCTCCACTATGACATCCTAATCATCTTATTACATTTACACTATAAATTATTACTTTTCCCAATTTCTTATTGGTTAATATATTTAAACTTTAATATTTATTAACATAGAAAAAGTGTCAATGATTCTAAAGCAATGTACGTGTACAAATCCTTTTGATCCATAGTGCTGTTGATATAATTCATTTCATGTAAGGATAGAACTATTTTAAAATATCTGCACCGGGAAAGGATTTATCACTTTTCAAAAATATATATAAGTTCTGTAGCCAAAACCACAGCTCATGAATTTTTATTCAATTTGCCTTCTCTGTTTGGTAGTAAATTAAGGTTATTCATTGGATTATATCTATATTATGACTTGGATTTGCACATCCTCGTGGGAACTCACTTGAGAAATGTCATGGCTGATTGCTGTGCATATGGCTGGCTTCAGTAACGCAGTGGGCAGAGTTGTCTGTGGTGAGAGTGGCACCAGTGATGTGGAGAGGATGATGTGTTTCCTCACCAACATTCTTCAGACTTTTTCTTATAGCTGCTGCTTCTCAAAAAATGTTGCACAATCCCCTGCTGCCCTGGCAATCTCCTAAGGCATGGATTCACTAGGCAGCTCCTTACTCGGTCAATACTCTTCATTCACGTGCTCTAGATTTAAGATATTCTCTTATGTCCATCTGTCCAAAATATACCTTAGTCCATCAAAATTCTGTAGTGAACCGAGTTACTCACCATTGAGTTCATGTCTCCTGAACATGCCTCTAGGGATGACAACAGCCTGCTGCACAGTCTAACGCATTCCAGTTCCCTTACCCAACATCATCTTTTAGATCACAATCTAACTACTTTTTAATTAAAATACTTGAAGTGGAATTATTGTATAATTTCCTATTTATGGGGGTATAAATCTTTGTGTGTGTCATTTGCTATAAAATAAATTCTTTTATAGGCTAGTAGATAAAAATTCTGAGTTTGTACACAGATATGCCACAATAATTATTGGCATGAAAAGCTATTCCATGCTCAGAGTATTAACCTATGCCTTGGTTATGGATGCGTAGATTGAATGAACCTGTTTTATCACTAGGAAATGGTATTATGCTAACAGTATTGGTTTTGGTTGCTGCTGTTGACAAAACCTCAATCAATAGAGGGATTTCTAAGGATAGAATTCATGTGTAATAATTTTGATGTTGAACTTCTGTGTTTGCCACTGGCACTTTGTTCATTAGTTTTACCAAACATTCATGGCATTTCCAAGAGGAGATATCACTAGTCCTAGTTTTTCTCATGTATTACATCCATCACCTTTAAGAGTATCCTGAGGAGGGATTGTATTTTAGGTCACATGCAGAGTACATGATAGTTTTTCAGTCTGTGTGGAGATTCTTTTCCACAGACTAACTTGGTGAGTTCTTTCACTTTACTCAATTTCATAAAGATTCAAATTAGCAGGTATTGTTGGATAAGTTAGTGCATGTTTACATTTCTCTTTATCTTCTCAAGAAAATTACAATAAAAAATATTCCATAAACCAGAAATAAAACCATGAGTTAGACAGGCTTTCCTTCTGAACTGGTTACTAATGGTATCACATTATGCAAATAATGTTGCAAATTACATTCATTTTTTTCACAATGAAAAATCTATGATAGAAAAGTAAAGATGGAAAAATAGTTGTCTTAATTTTATTATTTATCATTATTATGCATGCTCATGGATATCTAAACCCAGGGCCTATATGTTCTAAGAAAGTTCTATATTACTAACACATCCAGGCCTGAAGATTGCTATGGAAAGTAACAAGACTTACGGGTACATAGTTCATGTGATACAAAATACGTAGTGGAAACTTCAGACCAAATGGTCAGCTTATATCTTGTCATTAAATAGTAGTTCTACTAACTGAAGCAACAAGAAAGGAGCCCAAGAAGCTGATTCTCCAAAGGTGAGACATTCTCTGCCAAAGGGGCATAGACTTGTTCAAAACCTCTTGGTTTCTGAATTAGGGTCGCCACATCATGCTTTTCAGGATTGTCACAGGGTGTAGTCATTTGATGTAGCTCACATTCTGTCTCATTAGATTTGCTACATCATGGAGCTTGGGGTAGAATCCTTTACCCTGCAGCCTTGACTTGCTGCTGTGACACACCTTGCCCTGCTCAGCAGCAGCAGGCTGATGGTTTTGTAGACATGATCAAGGGGAACTTTTCATACACTATCCATTTACTATAAAATTCAGAGAGACCATTTTAACTCTGCATATTTTCCCCCATGGGCAAGCTGTGTGAACTGCAGCAATTTATCTCAAGAAGGAAATCAAGACTCACAACCTGATCTTGAACCTGTATGCCTCACTGATGTGGCAGGTTCCAAACTCTTGTGGGATTTCTTTGACCCTCTATTATTACTATGTCACATAAGCTACTTGCAACTTTCCTTGTTATCAGTTTCAAGTCAGCATGTTATCAGCATAAAGAAAGATCAGTGTGACATTTGAGGAATGTCAAGTGATGAAGATCTCTGAATAGGATATTATGCCACAGACCTGGGGAATTTATGTAGCCTTGAGCTTAAACTGTGATGGTATTCTGGAGTGCCTTGCAGATAAAAATAAGATGTTCCTGCTGGCACTTGCCGATTAGTGTAGAGAAGCATGTGTTATCAGGCTAACAGCTGAATAGAAAACTCCTTTGCAAATCTATTGCAGTCAAGATACTGCATATGGAGTATTCTGCAGCTGGAGAGTACACATGACTATGTGTAAATCTGTACAGTCCTTTCTAAGATACATCACCTAAGAATGCTATTTTCTCTATCTTGTCTTGGTGGGGTTCACTTTTGTTTTAGTCTGATCATTACAACATCAGAATAGATGATGTGTGTGCCTTGTCTTTAATGATGAGATGCTTCTGTCATATCCACTGACATCAAAAAATTATTTCATTTAGTATTTTAAAGGCTGTTCTTGGTCCCCAAATGGATAATATCTATCAAGGACAAGAAGGCTTGCTCTAATCTTCAATGCCTTAATGAAGGCTGCTTTCTGTATTTCCTTAAGTATATATCCAGAGTATATTCACAGGTTTCAAAAGTTTCCCAAGTTTCCTATGTTTTTAATTTTTTCATGTAAAGTTTAATTCTTTTTTTTTTATAAAAGTTAATTTCTGTGTCCTTAGACTTTTAAAAGTCCTTTCACACCATTGATCACACCATTCTTGAGACTTTAAGGATATTAATCTCCTTCATTATAGGTCACACTTGAGGCCAGTGTTACTAAGTCAACCAAGGATACTGGTAGTGCCCCTGAAAACTTACCCTTAATCCGGATTCTCTAATATCAGTGAGCTAATGAGCAGTGAAATATACATTCTGAGGAAGTGGTGCAGCATCACTGTGGTTTCTGAATGGGTTATCTGATCATTGTTAGAAAGGTCAGGTCTCTGGATGTTAACTTACGGTGATAGCTGGTGAACCAGAGGAGCCCAGTTTATTGATTCCTGCCTGCAATCATTCTAGAGAAAATACTATGTTGTTTGTAGTTTTTGCCTTTTTCACATCAATTCTGAGATGCATACACCTTGATTGGAGACCTTGTTTAATTGTCACATCATCTCAGGCAATGAAGGGGCAGGCTGGTTTACCAGTAATTGTTCTATTGTGTGCTTCAAATGACAAGATTCCCACTCCATCCATTTTATCTTGGTACTGCAGGAAATTATGGCAAAGTTGATAACTTTTCAACTTTGATGAATATTCAAAAATATGGGAGACTCTTTGAGAGTAGCTTGTAGCATTAGACTAAGTCAGAATATCTAAGAAGGAGTGAACATACATACTAGGGTCCTCTTCATTTTGAGATAATGCTTCAGTAAGGAAGGCTTAAACTGTCAAGATAAAGATGGGCCTCTCTTGTTCTACTTTTTGTTTTCTCTAGTGAGAAAAATAGCAAGTAAACATGATATGCCCTTCAAATAATATGGGGTGCAGATATGATTAAACATAATAAGTGACTAATTCACTGTGCGAGTACAATACACATGTTAATGTGAAAGGGAGAAACCTCATAAATAGCCATATGAAAGACTACAGGCAACAAGAGCTTCAGTGTTCCTTCAGTTATGAGTCCTTAACTGATTGTCTAGTATTAAGTGGTCAGCTATGAAATCATACACATACCAGCACCCTAATCAGACTCAGCCAGTTGTGTTTATATATAGTAATAACAAGGAAAAAGAGGCAATGAGTTTGAGAGGTAGCTTGGTGGGTAGCATGGGAGTGTTAGAAGTGAGGAAAAGGAAGAGACAAAGGATTTTATTAGACTTTAATTTTAAAAAGAAACAAAGACATGGCAGATTTAGATTTACTCTTCAGGAAGAAGGCTCCTAGGCTTAGTCTCTTAGACATTAGCAAGTAATTCCATGGTATTCAACAGACAGCTGCACAATTGAATATAGGTAGAGAATTGCAAAGCTACCCCTCTGTTACATGGACATAAACATAGCATCTCTTCATGAGATTAAGAAGCACTGTGTCTCAATGATTGAGAAGAAAGGAGTAGTGTAGTTTTCAGAAGTAAAAAAAATGTCAAACACTCTGATCTCTGAAATAATAATGGATATTTTGGGTTTTCATCACAGTAGAATGATAATTAACTAACATGTGTAAACAAGCAATGTGGACTTATATATTTTTAAAAATTCTGTTACTTTCTAGAAATAAATGTGGGTTTATTCATGTGCATTTTGAATATGAGCTGATAGATTGTGGAGTCTACATCATTATTTATGTTAGACCATTGTGGTGTCTTTCACTATATTTGAAAAAGTATATTTTGCTTTGCAAAATTGGCTATATATGTATACAGGTACATGTGTGTGTATATATATATATATATATATATATATATATATATATATTATTTAATAGTATATAATTATTCATAATATATTAATACTCAGGTGCTTAGGTAAATTAATTAAAAATGAAACAAAATTATTTTTTATATGTTTGGACTTTTTTCAGGTATGAGAAACTAATTCCCAGTGGATATAAAATGCATAAAAACAATCCTCTGAGTGAACTCTGTCCACACGATGATAACAAGACATGGATATTAATTCACCAGCAGGCCCAGGACTCTGCTGCATACTTGAGATACTGTGAAAATGAACATCTATGTGCCATTTCCAATTCTGAGTTTCCTTATATACATCACTGCAGGTAGAAACAACGTAACGAAAATGGATGTACCACTCTGTAATGCATAATTTAACAGGAGAAGCAAGCAGGAACAACATAAAAATAAAGCATCAGCATCATATTTTTTTTCCTGCAGAAAGAGGTCAAGGTTGTTTTATTTATACATGGCTCATGTTGCTATCCTTGGCATTTTTATTTCCTGCAGCATAAGTTTTTCTAAGACTACATCCGAGAGTTCATGAGATGAGAACTATGTATAACACATACGTGGCAGCACATAACTGTGTGTGATGCCTTCAGCTGATTCCCTATTAGGTTAAAGCATTAGGTGCAGAACTTGCCCAGGAGAAATCCAAGAATGGAGTGTGAACTGATTACCCTCTACCTAGAACTAAGGTTTTGTATAATAGCTTGTATCTTGACTTTCTTTATTCCTGAGTCACAGGAGGATCAACAATATGAATTAACCAGTACCCCCACCCCTGGCCCCCAGAACTGTGTTTCTAGTTGCATATGTAGCAGATGATGGCCTAGTTGGCCATCAATGGGAGGAGAGGCCTTTGGTCTTGCAAAATCACATGCCCCAGTACAGGGGAATGCCAGGGCCAGGAAGCAGGAAAGGGTAGGTTGGAGAGCAGGGCATGGGGAGGGTATAGGTGACTTTCGGGATAGAATTTGAAATGTAAATGAAGAAAATATCTAATAAAATATGTAATGTGAAAAAGTTGTCAGCTTCATGTCAATTAAAATTTTATCTCCTAGTTTAATTTCCTCTATTTGTCTATTTTCTATCTTTTTACTCATTTTGTTCTCTTATCTACTCCTGTTTATTTCTACTGCTATTTTTGTACTTCAACTTTATTTCCTCTTCTCTCCTGAACCTTGGGACTTTCCTCCACCCATGATATCCACTGTCTTTATCATGATTATTTTGTGCAGAAACTGATCATTGTGGCTTTGTACACCTTTTCTTTTCTATCTTTTTTTTAATTAGACATTTTCTTTATTTACATTTCAAATGTTATTCCTTTTCCTGGTTTCCACTCTGAAAACCCCCTAGCCCATCCCTCCTCCCTCTGCTCACCAACCCACCCACTCCTGCTTCCTGGCCCAGGCATTCTCCTACACTGGGTCATCGAGCCTTCATAGGACCAAGGGAATCTCCTCCCATTGATGTCCGGCAAGGCCATCTTCTGCTACATATGCAGCTGGAGCCATGGGTCCTTCCATGTGTACTCTTTGGTTGGTGGTTTAATCCCGGGGAGCTCTGGGGGATACTGGTTGGTTCATATTGTTGTTCCTCCTATGGGGCTGCAAACCCCTTCAGCTCCTTGGATTCTTTCTCTAGTTCCTCCACTGGGGACTCTGTGCTCAGTTCAATGGTTGACTGAGAGCATTCACCTCTGTATTTGTCAGGCACTGGCAGAGTATCTCAGGAGACAGCTATATCAGGCTCCTGTCAGCAAGCACTTGTTGGCATCCACAATAGTGTCTGGGTTTGGTAACTCTATATGGGATGGATCCCTAGGTGGGACAGTCTCTGAATGGCTTTTCCTTCAGTCTCTGCTCCATACTTTGTCTCTGTATTTTTATAATGTTGTTATGTACCTTGGGGTTGGAGTAAGGGATACAGGCAAGAGGAGAGCAGAGAAGTAATAAGAAGCAGAGAACTTAAATAACTCCTATGGCTGAAATGTTAAGTGCAGATCCAATATGATGTATGACGTGCTGATCAATTGTAAGATGAGAAGTCATGTTCAGTGTGAAACAGATTTTAAAGAGTTCTGAACAAAAGCAGGAGAAACAAAAAGGAGAAACAAACATTTGGGGTGATTATGAGAGCCAAACTACAGCCATCATGCTCAGGAGCTAATGCACATTTACACTGAGGAGGACACAGGACAACCAAAACAACACAATAATATTCAGTACCTAATGCACATATACACTGATGGGGCACAACGCAATAGAACTAGAGCCATGCTCCGTAGCAAACATATATATAGGCTATTAAAGCACAGGACAACATAAACTATAGCCATCTTAATCAGTACCTAATACAGATATACCTGAGGGTCACAGGACAACATAACAAAGAAAATTACAGTTAATAAGATCAACTCTTCAGTCTTTTGTTTCTAAAAGCTAGAATTGACTTTGACTTAATTAAGGCATACAGGAGTAATCAGATTTATATTATATCATTTGATCTTATTCTATTTATGTAATGTCTTTCTAGTCATGTTCATATATTGACTTTAATAATTACTGGAAAAGGGAATAATATTTGTAATAAAATTAAAGAAAATATCCAGTAAAAATATTTTTAAAAAAGAAAAATCTAATGGATCATGAACACATAAAATTTACTTTCCTTCTTTTTGTTTTCCTTTCCTTTAATTGAAAAAAATTAAAATCTGTACACTAATACAGACTTTTAAGCAATAGTATCCAATCCCTAGTCATGAAATATGTGTTTATTTTTCTACATTATTTTCTATGGTTATTATAAAAATAATGTGCTCTGAGTTGATAGTCTTTATTTTTAAAAGTAATTACTAGTTTTTATTAGATTTTGTGGATATCATTTGGATTGTTATATCATTTTAACAGCATCTGTTCTAGCTTTGTGGAAATATTTAATGCTGATGTAGAAACTCTTATTGTTTTATGAAGAGTAATTTACATATCTATAAACCATGTGATATCAGTAATGCTTAAGAAACCCTGACCAAGCTTAGTCAAATCACTTTTTATCTCTGTGCCCCACTTTCCTCAATAATAAACAGAAAATATTAGATATGTTAATTTTAGGAGGCATGAGTGATGAATTTATACATAAAATTGGTATTTTCTTAGAACTTTTGCACTTAAACCTCATGGAAAAATGATTAGATATTATTCAGATTATTGTCCAATATTAATAATTTATTATGAAGTATAGTTCAATATTCATATAAATAGACTTAATTTTGTTGAAGTACAACTTCCCAAGACTCTGCTAAAATAAGAAGCCAATGCATGCTCACTGTAGCTTACAAATTTACCTTTTAGGTCTAACTGTAGCTTACAAATTCACCTTTTAGGTGACAACATAATCCAGATCACAAGTTTATATGTGTTTTTGCTGCAGTGGTTAAATCAAATAAAACTTCTCTTCCTGGCAGACCAACAAAGTCAACTAACCTAGAGCCATGGGGCTCTCAAAATCTGAACCACCAACCAAAGAACATACACAGGCTAGACCTAGGCCTCTCCACTCACGTGTAGCAGACGTGCAGCTTGATCTTCATGTGTGCCCTAGAAAACTGCATCAGAGCTCTCCCCAAAGCCTGTAGGATATGTTCTTCTAGCTGTGCTACTACTTTGTCTGGCCTCAGTAGGAGAGGATGCACCTAGCCTCACAGATACCTGATATACTAGGGTGGAGGGATACCCAGGGAGGCCGCCACTCAGTCAAAGTAAAGGGGAAAGGGGGAGGCAGAAGGATTGTAGGAGGGGTAACGAGGAATGGGGCAGTGGGAGGGAAGTAAAGTGAATAAGTAAAAAACAAAAACAAAAAAAAATCGTCTGTTCCTTCATTAGAAATATTAAAATGCATTAGAAACCTATAACTTGTACAAGTCAATGGATTATATACTAACACATTTATTGTTCAAAGTCTCTTAGCTCAAAAACTTTTTATTCCAACTCTACTTAGTTCAGAATATAAGTTGCTATATAAATAACACTAAGTCTGATGTCACTTAAAACTGATCAAAAACCAATATGTGCCTTCTCTTCTTCAAAGTCAGATCACTTTTACAAAAGTTAGTGGCATGTAAAATTGGCATTAGCAACCTCAAGGAATTCACAAGGTTCTAAACAGACTATCTAAAATATGTTTAGTCGTGTGGATTCAAAGGAAAGTAATTGAAAGAGATCATGAGATAGGTCAGCAAGTAAAGACACCAGACACCACGCTTGAAACCAGAGTTCAATCACAGATGCCCGTGGTGGAAGAAAGAATGTAAGGTATTTTCTGGCCTCCACATAGAAGTCCTGTTGTGCACGCACACACACACACACACACACACACACACACACACACAATACACATATAAACACATATACATACAAGTAGCATATACATACACACATGTGCGTATATATATATACATAAATATATCATACATATATCTCCTAACAAAACTAAAAACAAGCAAAAACACCCTGTGAGTTCATGGTTTAAAACTTTATTACTTAAATTGGAAGCAAATGCCTTGGCCTCTGCGGTCATTAAAAGCCTTAAAAGGAAATAATTAGAGGATTATGGGAATTTTTTAAATGAGGAACAGCACAGCATCTCTTAACAGAGAAGTAGAACAGGATTGTGTCAACAGCCGCATAAGCCTGTCACTTCACACACTGTTCAACCTTTGTAAACCTCAGAGTTTTTCAGACATTTGGAATGACAGCTGCAAGAGTGGACAAACTGAACACAGTGTTAATTAGAAGAGCTCTGTGTGCTCAGAACATACAACATACAATCAACAGTCGTCTTTGAGCTCCTTGAACTCGAATATTTATAGTTACTCAGATCCACATGGAGTATTTGCAATTGATAAGAAACAGTAATTATAGGCAGCACATAATAAATCAAGGAGGACACTGTTTAAACTGGGGGCATGTGACAAAATATTCACCACCTTTCCTAGGCAAGCAGGTAAGTACTGCACACACACAGTGTGGCAAATGAGCAGCAGCAGTAGGAGCAATACTAAAATGAAAGGAGTCAAGGCCCTTTCAAGGCATATGCAGAGATACTTTCCATTCCAACATGAGGATTTAAATGAACACATGTCCTTGAGTTGTCCTAATGGCTGGGAAGTATATATTCATCATTAACTTTTTATCACCTATACAGAATCTTATGGTTTGCATACAACAGGTTCTCAACTTGCACTTATTTTGAATGTGTGTGTGACCCTCAGTTACTGAGACTAGATTTAGAAATGGGAACAAAACACCCATAGAAGGAGTTACAGAGACAAAATTTGGAGCTGTGACAAAAGGATGGACCATCTAGTGATTGCCATATGCAGGGATCCATCCCATAATCAGCTTCCAAATGCTGACACCATTGCATACACTAGCAAGATTTTGCTGAAAGGACCCAGATATAGCTCTCTCTTGTGAGACTATGCCGGGGCCTAGCAAACACAGAAGTGGATGATCACAGTCAGCTATTGGATGGGTCACACGGCCCCTTATGGAGGAGCTAGAGAAATTACCCAAGGAGCTAAAGGGAACTGCAACCCTATAGGTGGAACAACAATATGAACTAACCAGTACCCGGGAGCTCTTGTCTTTAGCTGCATATGTATCAAAAGATGGCCTAGTCGGTCATCACTGCAAAGAGAGGCCCATTGGACTTGCAAACTTTATATGCCCCAGTACAGGGGAACACCAGGGCCAAAAAGGGGCAGTGGGTGGGTAGGGGATTGGGGGGGTGGGTTTGGGGGACCTTTGGGATAGCATTGAAAATGTAAACGAGGAAAATACCTAATTAAAAAAAAAGAAATAGTTTAAACTTTAGAAGGTAGTATTGAAGGCAGAGGATATAGGTGACTTGGGGCATGAGCTCGAAGAGACTGTCTTATCTTCTGTCATATTATTGCTCTCTGCTCCTTATCTGCTGTGAAGGGAATTCTTTCTCCACTCTTGTGCTGCCAGTATGGTTTGCCTCTCCTGGGTCAGAATCAATGAAACTGAGAACTACCGTCTGGAATCACCAAAGCATTCAGCCAAAGAAAGACCACATTTAAGCCATTCATGCAATGCATCTTGTAAGTAATAAGAAAGTTAAGTAATACATACAGAAACACTCATTTATGGAACATGTTCATCGAAAGACTGCATACAATGAGACATACCTAGGTGTACATTCCATAACTGGACTCTGTTTAGCATATGTATGTGTAATATTCAGCCAGCCTGCTATATTTAGATTTCACGTGTCAGGTTCCATGTCAGAGAATAAAAGACACACCAGCAACTGCATCTAGTGAACATGTACAAGTTGTTTCCCTGTGTCATCATTGTTTCAGGAACTAAATGTGCTAATTATTTGCAGGTGTTATAAGTGATGTAGAGGTAACATAAGGAAGGACGTATTTAGGACAGGAAAGTACAATTTTACTTTATGGGAGGAACCGTACCATGTTTATATCTTGCTTTCTTTGGTGGATTCTAGAAGGAGCCCCCACTGCTATTCAGGGACTGCACAAAATCAAATAAGGACACATAAAAATTATTGATGCCTATGTTCCTTAATCCAAATAGTAACACTATAGTGATTACAAATATAAACCCGCACCTTACAGGGAATCTTTAAGCCTGTCTCTCCTATTTCTTTAATAAAATAGACATGCTCCAGTGGGCAATAGGACATAAAGGCAGCTGGAGTAGGGCGATAGATGCCAATTAGCAATTATTGAACATACATGAAGGCTGATATGTGACTCTTCAAGTATCGATGTAAGAACTATGAAATAAGCCACACCTGAGTTTCTGGTTAGTGGTGATTTCATGTTGCTTGATAAACTTAAAATTAACATGGCATGTCGCAGAGAAACTTTTCAATCAAAAATGTTTCTAATATAATTAACCTACTAGAATCAATCCAGGAAAAAAAATCTAAAAATGCTTCCTAAGTTAAGAATAGATCATTGCCACTTTGGTGCAGGAGCAAATTTTAGAACATCTCAAACTCTAAATCTTATGAAACAATAAAAAAAGAAAAAGGGAAATCTGAGAGCCAGCCAATGTTATATTTGCATATGACGTATAATCAATGATTCATTCTCAAAACAATATGAAGGCAAATTTACAATTTAGCTCAAGGTCTGCATAGCATGGTGTAAATGAATCAAACAATATACAATAAATTTCATGGACAGTTAAGTTTCAGTTCTGGTGGTTAAATCACAGGTGGGCTACCATTATGGATAGATATATTGTTAGAATGTTAAAAACACTAAAGGAAGAATGTCTTATCCTACTTTAAGTCTGACTTCAGAAGAAAAGGAAGCAGTGGGGGAAATTACAGGGGGTGATAAGAAAAGAACAGAACTAACCTCAGAGCCAAAAATAAAGAATCAAAGTAAAGCCACCTGTGTGCCAGAGCTGAGCAAGCTCAGGTGAAATGACTCAATCCAACTCACAAATTGTGGCCGAGCTGCAGAAATGGATCTGGAAAAAAATCAAAGGGGATTGGTCAAAGGAGAGGGAGGAAAAGCCTGCTGGGGAGTCCTTTGATCAAGCTCTGCTTTGCTCCATCAGATGAGCAAATCAAACAGCTTTACTGTGCATCTCTGGCAGATATATAGATTTTAATTCTGCTGAAATGCACATGTTCATTTTGGTGAGTAATAGAGTCAGAAAGAGTATGTGACCTAATACATTTAATATGTGTTTTTCAAGCTTTCAACTTTATCCCTTTATTCCAAAGGACTAGAAATCAGAACCCACAGACAACATTTTAGCAAGCAAATTAAAAAAAAAAAAACTAGAATCACAAGAAAATATTGATGACTTGAAGAGACAGATATATTTTCAAAGCCAAAATAAGCCTTGTTGGAAACAGTTAATACACAGACAGTATAAAATCACTTTAATGTTAGGGTTCATTCCAATTTACAACCTCCTTAATTTTCTGTTCTTCAGTAGAGAAAGTAGTATTTCAGCACAAAATTTTCATGTCTGTAAGTCCCATGAATCTAGCAAAAATTACCTTTGAAATCTTCAAATAAATAAAAAGACCCATTTCCAAGCTAAATTATAAGTAGCTCAAGAAAATCTCATGACTCATTATCTTTATTATCAAATATTATAAATTATGTTATTTTAAAATTCCATTAAACATTTTCAGTAAGATTCATTCAAAGATGCACATGTACAAGGAAGAAATGACTTCTAAGCATATAGTCAGCATGTATTATGGCTATTAAGCTAAAAAGTTATCAATGGATTAGCAATTGTTTCTTTAAAAAGTTATTCACATTGCTTATGTGTTCTTAGATGGGATTCAAAGATTTGAGGTTTATGCAGAGCAACTACTATACATTATCAGGGTGATTATTGTATGCATTTAATATAGAAATGACCCTGATTCCCTCCCCTAATCATTCAAATTCATATGTAAACATAACTATTCAACACTGATCATGATCAGAAGCAATACCAACTCAATGAAAATATTCATGTAGATTTACAGTAGTTGTGTTTTATTGTTGTTCTTGGTATTTTTGGTCTTTATTCAGTTATATTTCATGTATATGAATGATTTTTTTGTATACATGTATGTGTACATGAGTACTTGTGAATGTGAGAATTAGTCAAATTTCCTTAAAGTGAGGCTACAGAAGGTTGTGAGCAGCTATGTGGATGCTAGGAACAAAACTCCAGCCTCCATGAGAACAGAAAGTGTTCTTAACTGCTAAGTCATCTATCTCACACATCCCTGTTCCAATTATGTAACACTTACTATGGAATAATGAAACATGGTGCAGACCATTTGAACAAAGAACCAAGTATCCTCAGACGCATCAATTCAAGAAAAATGAAGAGGTTCACTTATAAAAGAGGCCAAACAATGTTTGTAGGAAGAGACTAAAAGTTGTGTATAGGATCAGCTTGACTGGCTCTTTCCTGAGATTTCCATATATGGGTTGGTATGAACAGTCAGCAGTTTTGACTTGCTAAAACTCTGTTACTCTGCTGGGTTTTATCTATTTGTCATGAAAATATATATTCTGTTAGATTTCAGGTTTTTTTTTTAAAATTATCTTCTAATTTAGGGTACAGGTAGTTATATAGAAATGAACAGTAATAAATCACTTTAGCTCAAGTTGGTTAGATTCAAAAATTTGGAAGGAATATTAAGTGAGTGGTAATTCTAATTGGTAGCATTTAGTGTGTATACGTGAATGACATTAGGAAACAAGCAGAATTTAAGTTCCAGCTTTTCCATTGTATAGGTGAAAAGATCTTGAAAAATTACTGCTTAGCGAAGCACTAGTTGTCTTACCTTCAAGATAGTCTAAAGATAGATAAAACAATATCTACCTAGAGTTACTAAGCACTAGGTGTTAATTATGTTTAACATCGTAATTCAAGGACAAATATTGATCTATAGCAAATGCTGCGTTATTGATTGAAGTATAATGTTTCTTGCTAGCTAGCCCAGATTGCCTCATATCCCATTAGCAACTACATAAGACAGTAAGTGACTGCAGGGTGATGGACCTTGAGGGGAAGCCTGGTAAAGTAGAGCTAAGGCTTGAAGCCCTGGAGACCCTGAAGGGACGGGAGGAGCTTTGCCTGCTTCCAGCACCATGCCCCCATCACATAGCCACTGCCCCCCATAGGGAGATTTGTGGCCATTAACCATGTAGGTTTTACACCCCAAGCCCTTCCACATGTAGATGACGCATCCCTAACTTCTCAGACCAAGCCAATAGGAAGCACTTGCTGTCAACCCCCAACTCAACCTGAAACTGTATTTATGATCTTATCCAGAAGAAAAAGCAATGTGTGAGAATTTCTCCATCATCTAAGAATGTCTGTCATAAGAGCTATAAAGGTGCCAGAGAAGAGAATTGCTCTCCCAGAACTTTTGCCACCAAAAGCTCTCCTGCACTCTACTCCCTGGCTAGCCAGCCTTCAGCTGTCTCAGCCGTGCTGGGCTCAGTGAAGCCAGTGTGTGTCTCAAAGTAAGAGCAGCAATAGGAGCAGGAGCAGGAGCAGGAGCAGGAGCATTAGCAGCAGCAGCAGCAGCAGCAGAAGCAGAAGCAGCAGAAGCAGCAGAAGCAGCAGAAGCAGCAGAAGCAGCAGCAGCAACAGCAGCAGAAGCAGCAGCAGCAGCAGCACCACCACCACCACCACCACCACCAGCTTCAGCACCAGCACCACCACCACCAGCAGCAGCAGCAGCAGCAGCAGCAGAAGCAGCAGCAGCAACAGCAGCAGCAGAAGCAGCAGCAGCAGCAGCAGCAGCACCACCACCACCACCACCACCACCACCAGCAGCTTCAGCACCAGCACCACCACCAGCAGCAGCAGCAGCAGCAGCAGCAGCAGTCAGCGGAGGCAATTCCTTCTCCCTGCTCTTGCCTTTTCCCCTTTACTTGAACCCTCTCATCGGGCCAGACCTATGAGGCTATGTGGATAGCCTCCAGTACAGAGGCCTACAAGTGACATTGTGGTTTGTCTTTACTATTCTTGGATCATTGGTTATAATTACTGGGTAACTTCAGGAATCAGAATGTTGTTAATCCAAAAGAGTGGGGCATCTTATTAAATACCTAAGTGCTATATTTAATTTATATGTTTTCTTGCAAGAAGTTTTGCAAATAATTTCTAGAAACAGCAAGATACCCAGGCATAAACTTAATAAATAACCTAAAAAACACATTGAGAAATAATTAATGAGATGCCTCTGGTTTCCCTCTGTGCCTAGAGCAGATCCTGTGCCACAGCACTCCTTGCCCAAATACTGTTGAGAGAGCTATCTCCGAGGAGTGCTGACTCATCTGTGAGCCCACATAAGACCACCACTTCTTCTCACATTCCTGGCCTAAGAGAGACCTGCCCTGAGCCATCAGGACACAGGAACCAAGGAACAGACAGGGACAGGATCCTTCCGGTTTCCACCTGCACCCTTGAGCTGACCTTGTACCACAGTTGTCCATACCCAAATTTCTCTCAGAGAGAATTCATCTCCCAGGAGTCCTGACACACAGGCTTGCAGGAGGGACAAGCCACAGTCAGAGATAACAAGACAAGCTAACACTAGAGATAATCAGAAGGCAAGATGCAAGGGAAAGAACATAAGCAACAGAAACCAAGACTTCTTGTAATCATCAGAACCCAGTTCTCCCACCACAGTGAGCCCAGAATGCTTAAACACACCAGAAAAGCAAGAATCTGATTTAAAATCACATCTCATGGTGATGATAGAGGACTTTAAAAGAACATAAATAACTCCCTTAAAGAAATAGAGGAGAACACAGGTAAAAAGCTGGAAACCCTTAAAGAGGAAACACAAAAGTCCCTTAAAGAATTATAGGAAAACACAACCAAACAGGTGAAGGAATTGAACACAACCTTCCAGGATCTAAAAATGGAAATAGAGACAATAAAGAAATCACAAAGGGAGACAAATTTGGAGATAGAAAACCAAGGAAAGATATCAGGAGTGATAGATGCAAGCATCAGCAACAGAATACAAGAGATAGAAGAGAGAATCTCAGGTGCAGAAGATACCATAGAAAACATTGACACAACAATCAAAGAAAATACAAAATGCAAAAAGCTCCTAACCCAAAAGATCTAGGAACTTCATGACACAATGATAAGACCAAACTTAAGAATAATAGGTATAGAAAAGAGCAAAGATTCCCAACTTAGAGGGCCAGTAAATATCTTCAACCATATTATAGAAGAAACTATCCTTAACCAAAAGAAAAAGATATCCATAAACATACAATAAGCATACAGAACTCTAAATCGATTGGACCAGAAAAGAAATTACTCCTGTCACATAAGAGTCAAAACACCAAATGCACAAAACAAAGAAAGAATATTAAAAGCAATAAGGGGAAAAGGTCAAGTAACATATAAAGGCATTATCAGAATTATTCCAGACTTCTCACCAGAGACTATAAAAGCCAGAACATCCTGGACAGATATTATAGAGACCCTACGAGAGTACAAATGCCAGCCCGGGATACTATACCCAGCAAAACTCTCAATTACCATAGATGGAGAAACCAAGATATTCCATGAAAACAAAAAATTTACAGAGAATCTTTCCACAAACTCAACCCTACAAAGGATAATAGACAGAAAACACCATCTCAAAGTGGAAAACTACACCCTAGAAAAAGCAAGAAAGTAATCTTCTGTCAATAAACCCAAAAGAAGATAGACACACAAACAAACAAACAAACAAACAAATAAACAAAAAATCACCAAAAATAGCAGGGAACAACAATCACTATTCCTCAATATCTCTTAACATCAATGTCCTTAATTTTCCAACAAAAATACATAGAATAACAGACTGGATATTAAACAAGACCCAGCATTTTGCTGCAGACAGGAATCACACCTCAGTGACAAAGACAGATACTACCTAAAAGTAAAAGGCTGGAAAACAATTTTCTAAGCAAATGGTCCCAAAAAACCCAAGATGGAGTAGCCATTCTAATATCAAATAAAATCAACTTTTAAAGATTATCAAAAAGGATAAGGAAGAACACTTCATACTCATCAGAGGAAAAAAAATCTACCAAGAAGATCTCTCAATTCTGAACATCTATGCTCCAAATGCAAAGGCTCACACATTTATAAAAAAAAATCTACTAAAGCTCAAAGCACACCTTGTATCTCACACAATAATTGTGAGAGACTTCAATACCCCACTCTCATCAGTGGACAGATCAGGGAAACACAAACTAAACAGAGAGAGACACATTGAAACTAACAGAAATTATGGACCAAACATAGATTGAACATATATATATATAAAACATTTCATCCTAAAACAAAAGAATATAACTACTTTTCAGCACCTCATGGTACCTTCTCCAAAGATGATAATATAATCAGTGACAAAACAGGCCTCAACAGATACAAGAAGATTGAAATAATCCCATGCATCCTATCAGATCACCATGGACTAGGGCAGGTCTTCAACAGCAACAGAAACAACAGAAGGCCCATATGAACATGAAAGCTGAACAATGCCTTACTCAATGGTAACTTGGTTGAGGAAGAAATAAAGAAATTAAAGATTTTTTAGAATTTAATGGCTGAGTGCCTCCAAAAAGAATCTGGAGGGAACATACACTAGCAGCTTAACAGAACACCTGAAAGCTCTAGAACAAAAAGAAGCAAATACACCCAACAGGAATAGAAGGCAGGAAATAATCAAACTCGGGGATGAAATCAACCAAGGAGAAACAAAAGGAATTATACAAATAATCAATCAAAGCAGGAGCTGGTCAATTGAGAAAATCAACAAGATAGATAAACCCTTACCTAAACTAACCAGAGGGCGAAGAAACAGTATCCAAATTAACAAAATCAGAAATGAAAAGGGAGATATAACAAAAGAAACTGAAGAAATTCAAAAAAATCATCAGACCCTACTACAAAAGCCTATAGTCAACAGAACTGGAATATCTGTACAATTTTCTAGACAGATACCATATAACAAAGTTAATTCATGATCAGATAAATCATCTAAACAGTCTCATAACCCCTAAAGAAATAGAAACAGTCATTCAAAGTCTCCCAACCAAAAAAAAAAGCCCAGTACAAGATCCTTTTAGTGCAGAATTCTATCAGACCTTTAAAGAAGATCTAATACCAATACTCTTCAAACTGTTCCACAAAAGAGAAACAGAAGAAACACTACATAATTCATTTTATTATGCTGAGTGTTCTCTTGTCTCCATTAGGACAGTTACTGTCTAATGAGGAACTTTTCACAATTTCCTATCATAGAGTACTTCATAAGACACTTTTTTCTACTTCTATCATGTTTAATGTTCCAAATAGGTTTAAAAACTGGTTGAGGGCATATTATTTTTAGCTTCAGAAGATAACATGTATATTTAAGAGGTATTTAACTATTATAAACTATTTTGATTACTCAAAAAAAATTAATGATATGACCATTTCAGAGTCCTTCAGTAACTTGTCATCAGGGATTTTGAAAGGCAGTACAGTCCAATATTTTTTCAGGTGTAGTGTTTTTATTTGTCAAGTATAGTACATACAATCATATAATAATTGATATTGGCAAAATTAATGTTATGTATAAGCAATAGGGTCCTTATAAAGGTTAATAGAATCTAGTATCTTTTAGAGTGACTGTCTTACTACTCAGACCAAAATTAGGGACTAAAATTTTATTTATCATAATTAATGATGGGTAACTATTTGATCTCCTGAGTGATGAGCATTGGTCGTAGGAGCAATGGTGATCTTGGTAAATTCATTAATTTAGGTTTGCATGACATGTGATTTTTTTCAATTCTAGTCTGAGCAGTAGAAAGCTTTAAGTGGGGCTTAATGGGCCATCCTAGTGAGAATATGGAATATATTGTTGCTGAATGAGATTTGACCAAGATATTTCAGAAGAGTGTTAGTATGTGGCCCAGAGATAGTCTTTATGATATTTTGGTGACACATGTGGCTGCCTTTTGCTCTTGCCTGAAGAGTCTGCATGAGGCTAAAGCTAAAATGAAGAGAATCAAACTAATTGCACTGACAAAGAAAGACTCAGAAAACCCTAGTATATTCTTTGTCCTCTGGTGTACTATTATTAAGACCATTTTGATCAAGCTTAGGAAACTTAGAGAGAAAAGGGTACTAGGGAGTAAAATGGAGCTAAATCTTGTGTTTGAGGAGATAAAAAGATTAAGGAAGTGGTGACTTTGGTACAAAATCCCACCCAGCTAAACTTATTGGTGATGTTTTTGCCATTGAACAAGGAATAGTTTTGTTAGCAATTATTATTACTTGGTTATTATTTTCACTTATACTCATAATCTGGAATGAACTATAATGCAGAAATGGAGGACATAGACTTTCAATCCTTATTTTGAGGAATGGTGGCCAGAAAAAACTTAGTTCCAGGCATGGTGGTACATGACTTTAATTCCAGGATACAGAGGTTAAATTCAAGACAAGCCAGGTTCAGAACAAGTTCCAGGTAGAGAAAAGCTTAAGTTTAGGCATAGTGGTTGTAGTTGACAGTCCAGCACTGAAGGAGTTATGCAAAGAAGTTGAAGTTTGATACCATGAAGAGAGCATATGAGAGGCTATAGGTGAAGCCTAGTTGCAGCAGAAGATATTAGCATACTAGAGATGCCAGTGCTGCTGTGGGAAGACTTCCAAGAACAGCAGCAACAGTAGAATGGAGTCAACCAGGCACTGCAGTGCTAAATAAGACAGGGCTGGAAATATGAAACAAGCTCTTTTGGGGAGCCTAGAAGATCATGTGTGATTCCTAGACATTGGAACAAGAAGCTGTAACATTAAAATTCCCTTGGATATCCCAAGATGTTCAGATGCCAGAGCCATGGGATGCTGGCTGAAGAAAGCTGTTAACAGGGAGTGGAACCAGCAAAAGAGAAAGAATTGTGCTGCAGTCAATAAAGATGAAAGGAGTTAGAGATGCAAAGAGCACTTTGATATCAAACATGGAGATGTAGCATTTGGAGTTTGCCCAGATTTTTTTCCCCAGTATTTCTTCACCATGATGTTTTGGAATGGTAACCTATATTCTGTGATCCTGGAAGTATTTGATCTACTTTTTACTTTTATAGGGTATTACAGTTAAGTGATTGGATAAATCTCAGAAGCAACTTAGAACTACTGATTTTAACATTGTTAAGGTTGTTATAGACTATGGGATATTAAAAGTTGGAATAAATGTATTTTTTATTATGCTATGGCTAGGTATGGCCCCAACAGGCTCATGTGTTTGAATAAGCCTATGTGGGCCAGGGAGTGAAATGTATTGGTTTGAGTATGCTTGGCTCAAGGAGTGGTGCTATTAAGAGGTCTGGCCTGTTTAAAGTAGGTGTGGTATTGATAGAAGTTGTTGCTGTGGGGTTGGCATTGAGGTCTCATATACATCCTCATATCAGGCAAGAATCAGTCTGTTCAGGCTACAGTTGTATCAACATGAAGAACACTCAGATCCTTCTATAGCACAGTGTACTGGACACTGCATGCTTTCTGCCATGATGTTAATGGACTGACCCTCTGAAACTATAAACTAGCATCAATTACATGCTTTTCCTTATAAGAGTTGACTTGGTTATGGTATCTCTTCACAGCAATGAAACTATAACCTCTTCTTTGTACATAGGTAGTTTACATTTTTTGCAATCATCTCCAGCTCTGCTGCCATAGCAACACCATGGAGACTGTGATACACATTAACGTTTCTTAGGAAGTTGAATATTTCCTTCTGGGGTTATACATTAATGGTGCTGGACAGATGGATATTGGCTTACCATTGCATTGCTGTACAGAATGAGCTGGTGAATTTTTAAAATAAACAAAACAAAACAACATAAAAGAAACAAAACCTGTGTACTGCCAGCTTATGCCTCCCTCTTACTGTTGCCAACCAGTATGCTTTCTATCACATCTAATTTAGTGCCCTTTTAACACAGCTATGCAGTTGTTCACACCATATGCTGATTTTTTCAGTCTTGTCTTTCATTTAGTAATTCACATTTGACCCCTCTCCATTTATTTTCAAAAGCTTATATCTCATACTACTTTATTGTAGAACAATATTCCCTTGCCTGTACATAATCATTGAAGCCGTTCTATTTTTCAAACTTGGATAAATAATTAATTTTTATAAACGTCAAAAACAGGGTTATTGTATTTGAAAGTAACATGTGTAAGTAAAAGTTAAAGAGATAGTTATGAGGTTATAAATATAGAAGAAAATCCCAAACAGAAAATTGAAACAAGTATGCAAATATTTAAAAGGATACAGTATAAACTGTAAATATTATTTGTGTGTATTTAGTGATGTCTGTATACGTGTGCATATGAGTGCAAACATGTGTACATGTATGTACAGGGGTGTGAGGTCTCGATGCAAGAATGGAGGTCAGAGGTTGGTGTTGGAAGTCCTCAGTTCAGTGTATTTTTTCTTTTTGAGACAGGAATTCTCATAAAAATAGGAACTAAAGTATTCTGATAGATGAATTGACCAATAAATTTTGAGGATCTGCCTTTTCTTTCCTCCCAGTATTGAGACTGCATGTGTGCAGCAGCATGCTTAGTGTTGCATGTGAAACTGAAGATACGAGCTCAAGGTCCTTTTGGTTTCATGGAAGATACCCTATTGATTAAATCATCTCTCCAATACCCAATGAGACAATTTATCAAAGTATATCACAGATTTTCTTACAAACAAGCATATATTGTGTGTTTAATATGTGTAAGTATAAATATATAAATTCAATTAAGATGTATTTTTAGGGGTTTAAAGAAAATTTAGATAATAAGATGCAACTTTGATGGAAACTACTTATAGCATATTGAAATACAATATGAATACAAAGTGCAATTTGAGCTTTGTAATTGATCCAATTTTGTTCCAGATTCAATTTTAACATCAGAATATTATAATCCACTTAAGAAATGTATTCTAATATCCTTATTGTTTTCTATTCATGAATGAGAAAATAGAGTGCCTAAAGCTTGTATTACTGATAATAGAGAATGCATTTTCAAACTTAGTGTAACATCAAGAATCTTTACCATTTTTCTAAGTATCTGGAACTACTTGTGAAAGTATCTGAACATACTTCTGGAAGAGAATACACATACAAATCAAATTCTGAAGTGCATACCATTATTAAATCTGAAGTTTTATAAAATTGGCTTTATTTAGCAAATTGAAGGTTAATTTAACAGTTGAATGATTTGAAGTGTTTCATTAATGATGGCTTCATAATTTAGTTTAGATTTCTGGTGTGTTCCTTCCGCACACAAAAGTCAACCCTGGAATAAATACAGAAAGTACTAATGATAGTAATCAATGTAAGAAACCTAGCAGTCTGGGAAGTTCTTATTTATATAAGCAGAGGAACATTCAAGGACGCATAGTTGAGAAAACAATGGGATTATGCTATACTCTGGTCTGCTTTCATTTCTCCTAAGAGCTTGCCTTTTCTCTCCAGTTGATTGCATGAAGAGCCCACATTGATCCATTTGATAGCGATACATTGAACTTGAAAGAACAAAGATTAAAGTTTCACATTTTCAAATGCCTTCAGTTATGTTTTAAAATAATTTTATTGCATCAAAATTCAGTATGTCTCAGAAAAATGGGACATACCTTGCATTTCCAGAACCATATGCTAAATTTTAGGAAAAAATTCATATAAACCACATAAGTAGCTAAATAGCAATGGGTTGAATAATATAAACATCCCCCTGGGCTATAAAAAATTATCTACAAAGCCTGTAGTCATAGACAGTATGTGACTAAAGATGCACTCAAATATGACATAATCTGGATATATTTCGGGAAAAATAAAAAGGCATACTGTACTTTTACAACTTAATAAATGACGCATAAATTAAAATTTTAATATTTCTCACCTTCATTCTAGTATAGGCAAGTGAGTAGACACATTTTTAGTGTTGTAGGAATATGTCATGAAAATTCATGAAGGTGCTTTCATATGATCCCTGCAAATGTAGACTCACTAAGCAAAAGAGCTCCATCAACTGCCCTGAGAATGTAAAGCTAGGCAGTCTCCACTCAGGTGATTTCTATCATTTTATAAACTATTCTGTTTTAACTATTTAAAAATCATTCATGTGCAGCAGAATAAATATATATTAAAAGAACATTATGAGTTGAAAGAATAGTCTCTTTTCCTGAAATCATATTATATATTTTGTTTGAGAGGCAGAGCAGAGCTCGTCAATCACTCTTTTTAGAGGCTAAGCACATTTTATTATGCTTCAAAACAGCGAGAGAAGAGTCCTGTAACTATTTTGAGACCGCTTACATTAGACATTTTAGCTAATATCTGTGATATATCACTCATTATCACATAAATAAAGAAACTAGTGACAATCCTGACCATTTCAGTTCAGGAGAGATGGTTTTAGGGTCAATAAATTTGACAGAAATAAACTATGTAACCCTTTTGCTCAGCAGTTCTTAGCAAACTCTGTTATACACTGTGAAAACAGGTCTGGGAGTCTCGGTCTATTTCTGTGTATATAACCACAGTATATGTACTCATGAAAATGAAGTTATATGTTTCAAATTATTCTGTAAACATAAATGAGCCTATCAAGTGAATTTCAACTTTTCCACATTTTAAAATGGAGACAATTAGGAAGTGAAATATATACATCTTAGAAAAATGCATGAAATTTATTTTGCTGTTATAAATAACTATTTATTGTATAGAACTAGATATGTACTTCCTGTATGTTATCATAGTGATTTTTTTTGCAGCGAATTTATGGAGTAGAGATATGTTCTTTTTTATTGTGGACAAGGAAACTGATTTTCAAAAGACAAGTTAATAAACTATTGATTCTGAGGGGTGCTAAATGCATTCATAGTAGGAGCGCTTTTTGGTTTTGAGTTCATTGAAATATTCTAGAATAACAAAAATTATGGTTGTTTATTTTAATACAGTTCTCCATATTTCAGTAAAACTTTACTGGTATCCCAGAACTCCCTGGGACTAAACCACCAATCAAAGAAAGCACACGGAGGCTCTAACTGCATATGTAGCAGAGGATGGTCTTGTGAAGGTTCTATGCTCCAGTATAGGGGACTGCCTGGGCCAGGAAGCAGGAGTGGGTGGGTTGGAGAGCAGGGGAAGGGGGAGAGGATAGAGAATTTTCAGAGGGGAAACTAGGAAAGGGGATAACATTTGAAATGTAAATAAAGAAAATATCTAATTAAAAAAACACTAGTGTCAATTCAAATGACAAAATAGAATTTGCCTCAAATAGCAATGCCATCATTGGTCATGAGAGAAATCTCCTGCCACCATGACTAAAGCTTGAGCTTCTTTCTACTACTAGGGCTTACATGTTGTTGTTCTGTTGCTGTCGTCGTCATCATCATCATTGTTAAATGGGAAACGCACTCTACATTTTATTTCATATTAGTTTTTTTTTCAACATGAAGATTCACTTATGTTGTTTGGAGTCCTAGCAGTTCATGAATTGTTATTGGTATAAGAATAAAATGAAATCTACTTAGTCTTGGTAAACATACATGAGATGTACTTATTGGCTAATATGCATGATGCTGCTCATGTGTTATATTTCATCATATTCAAGTATGTCTCTCATGTAGGTATACAGTTACAATAAAGGTTTTCTGAATTACAAGGCATCTAGAATCCAGTTGGAGAAAAATCTTTCTTCAGTTAATATTTCAGTTTATTATCTCACTTATTTTTATATGAGTCGGTCCATGTCTTGTGAACATTTAAAACACTAGTAAAGTTTTCTTTCTTTTTTTTCTCTGATTGAAGAATAATAATATCTCATGATGGTTTGATTCTTATTTTCAGATAGCTAGAGAAACATATCACATTTTCTCATTTTGTAACTTGACTTTCTTCTGTTTTTGCGAAGTTTAAATTTTTAGTGGTTGAAAATTTCATGTTGTTTTTGCTCATATTCATTCTTCTCTCCCAGTGTCTTTCAGACCCCTTCCTACTCATCCAAATTCTGTTTCCTTTCATTTTATATGATGACAGTTTAAATTATCTGTTTCCTATTTCAATGAGAGTTTCAGACTTTCCATCTATTTTCAAAAGTTACATCTATTTCCATAATTGAAGTTTAAACATATGAATTATGTGCATAAATTGTAGCTGTATATATTCTTCACAATAAACATAAAGAAATACAAATAATATAGATGTAACTTTTGTAGATCCCACTATTATGGGCTTAAGAAATGGTTTTATATTTTAATTGAAAAAGAAAATTATACAATACATTCTGGTTGTAGTTTTGCCTCCTGCACCTTCTCCCAAATCTTTCCTACCTATCACCCTCCTATATTCACTCCCTTTATTTCTCTTTTTAGGAAGTAAACAAACAGACAAGTAACAACAAAAGAGCCCAAAATTAAGCAATAGTTAAACAACAACAATTAAGAACCACAATACACACACACACACACACACACCATAGAAACAAAAAATCAGCAACCATAAAACACAAAATTAAGAGAAGTAAAACAAAAAAATGCAATAATAAATGAACCATCGTGAGACAAGAAGTCCATAAAAGTAATACTGAGTTCATTTTGTGTTGGCCATTTCCCAGTTGTCATGGTTGATGCTTTAAATCTACGTAACTCCTCTCTTAGGTGTGACCCTCTAGATTTCCTGTTTTTTTTTTTTTTTTTTTTTTTTTTTTTTTTTTTTTTTTTTTGTGGTTCTCTGAAAAGTTCTGTCCTCTAAGATTCATTCTTGCCTTGTCTCACTTGAAGCACGTAAGATAACAGCTATGTCTGGTAAGTAGCCTGAAGAGAACAATTTCCTGAATCATGTGTGATTTTTAAGTGGTCATTATTCATTTGTGAGGATTATTCCGTTTGTTTCAGTACCGTTGCTAAGACTCATCTTTCAGGATCCTGCCTGCAACGATGGGAAAGTTATCAAGACTCTTCAACTACTCAAGCTCTTAGCTACAATATATAGCATCTTGGCGCCAGTAAACTGTCAAAAGCTTAAAATTTCCTACAGTATCTTGGTGTCTTTATGTTAGTATCTGACTATAGTAGCAACATATAAATAAATTAGTCTAATTTTAATGAGTTTTATAGTTTTCAACATATGAATGCTTTGTTATTCCTGATCTTTACAATTTTCTAAATTTGTGACAGTGTTGAACTTTTTAGACTTACTCTCTCTCATCAAAATTATTCCCTGCATTATACTTCTTGGTGATATAATTCTTGCGAATTATCCTGATTCACGTAATTCAACAGAGTCTAAAGGACCTTCATTCTATGTCTTGTCAGGTATCTGGCCGGAGTGTTCCTTTGGCTAGTTAATGACTTAATTATTACCAAATATTATACTTTTTATAAAACAAAAACTTAAACACTAAAATCTGTAACTCTGTATTAGGCATACAGCCATATTTCAGCAATCTGCAGTAAACCAAAGTGATACAAGTGTAAGGTTATGTGTTTTCAGTTTTCAAAAAACTCAAAAATAGGTTATTCCTGTATTAAGGTTTTGTTTGTTCACATTTTGCACAAGATTGAACTGTTAGTGTTAAAAAAGGATAACTAAACTGAATAAGCACATGCGAAATTCCGATCCTCCTCAAGCTTTCTATCACTGTCTGCATTCAGTGTTGGCAACAATGGCACATTATTGTTTTCAGTTCATGGATGACGAAAATCAGCCAGAAGAAGAATAAAATTATTATTCTGAGGGGGACGTCAAGCACTAAGCTTTCCTAATGCAATCTTGCATACTGTTACGTGTCAAGTATTTTAATGGACATATTATAATGCTACTCTAACAATAATACTTAAAGTGATTCAACAGTACATATCTACAAATGTGACAATCCACTCTTACCATTCAACACGGGTCATATGGTCTATGTTTTCACTTTTAAATATTGTTTTGTGTATATGGGTGTTCCCCCCCCCCCATATGTGTGTTTTCACTACCCATGTCTCTGATATCTTAGTAGTCCAGAGAAGGCAATGGATGTCCTAGGACTGGAATTAGAGATGGCTGTGAGATACCATGTTGATATAAGAATCCATTGTGTCCTCTAGACAAGCAGCAAGTGCTCTCAAATACTGAGTCATCCCTCTAACCCCTCCTTTTATTATTAAGAGAACAGATTTTGAGATTCATAGGACAGTTTCTAAATAAACTGTAAAACTAGTTATGTGGGTATCATCTCATTAAGGAATAAGTTATAATCTATTTTACTCCGTTACCTAACACAATAACTAGAAAATAGAAAACAGTATTTATTGAATATAAAACATACTAAACAATACATTATTTACTAAACAAGAAATCATAGATTAAAATATAATGCTGAGATGACTGCCATAATCTTCTCTATATAAAATGATATATAAAACCAATATTAATGATTTATAAATATTAACAAATAAAGTAAACTTTAATATTACTCATTGTTTTAATTACAATTAATGTAAGTTGTGTGTAGATCATATATGGAACCTTGCATCCATTAGGCAAGCCTTATTCCAGTGAACTATAATTTGAGTCTTATAATTTAATTTTAATTAAATTTTTATAGAAAATAAAGTTATATATTCTTTCCATCACTTTAATTAGCACAGTGTTCAATCCATTCTTTCAAAGCTGTGAGCAATTGGTAGCTGGTAGGAGAGAGGCCATTTTCCTTAAGTGTGTTGCCTGGTGTATGTAGGCCAAGCTTTAGTACAATTTCATGAATCTAAAAGGATAAGAACAGCACAGACTATATTTAATGAGAATAGAAATATACAACACTGGGTGGGTGAGGAAGGAGCTGGAGCTGCTGGATTGGCAATTTACAGATTGAGAAAAAAAATCTTCACTAACACCGTATCTGATAGAGGGTTAATATCCAAATTATATAAAGAGCTCAAGAAGCTAGAAGTACTCTTCAAGAAGACGAGTACTACACAGCTATTTTTTAAAAAACATGAATTTATGAAATTCCTAGGCAAGTGGATGGACCTGGAGGGTATCATCCTGAGTGAGGTAACCCAATCACAAAGGAACTCAAATGATATGATATGTACTCACTGATAAGTGGATATTAGCCCAGAAGCTTAGGATACCCAAGATATAAGATACAATTTGCTAAAAGAATGAAACCCAAGAAGAACAAAGAACGAAGTGTGAACACTTTGCCCCTTCTTAGAATTGGGAACAAAACACCCATGGAAGGAGTTACAGAGACAAAGTTTGGAGCTGAGATGAAAGGATGGACCATCTAGAGACTGCCATATCCGGGAATCTGTCCCATAATCAGCTTCCAAACGCTGACACAATCGCATACACTAGCAAGATTTGGCTGAAAGGACCCAGCTATGGCTGTCTGTTGTGAGACTATGCCGGGGCCTGGCAAACACAGAAGTGGATGCTCACAGTCAGCTATTGGATGGATCACAGAGCCCCCAATGGAGGAGCTAGAGAAAGTACCCAAGGAGCTGAAGGCATCTGCAATCCTATAGGTGGAACAACAATATGAACTAACCAATACTCCCCCGGAGCTCGTGTCTCTAGCTGCATATGAATCAGAAGATGGCCTAGTTGGCCATCAGTGGAAAGAGAGGCCCATTGGTCGTGCAAACTTTATATGCCTCAGTACAGGGGAAGGCCAAGGCCAAGAAGTGGGAGTGGGTGGGTAGGGGAGTGGGTGGGGGAGTGTGTGGGGGACTTTTGGGATAGCATTGGAAATGTAAATGAAATAAATACCCAATTAAAAAAAAAAAAGAGCTCAAGAAGCTAACCACCAAAAACTCAACAACCCCACCAAAAGGTGGAGTGTAGAACTAAACTGACAATTCATAACAGAGGAATCTCAAATGGCTGAGAAACACCCAAAGAAATGTTCAAAGTCCTTAGAGATCAGAGAAATGCGAATCAAAATGACACTGAGATTCCACCTCACACCAATCAGAATGTAAAGATCAATACCTTGGGCGACAGCAGATGCTGGTAAGGATGTTGAGAAAGAGGATAACTCCTAGATTGTTGGTGGGATTGCAAGTTGGTTAAACTACTCTGGAAGTTAGTCTGGCTGTTTTTCAGAAAGTTGTTCATAATATTATCTGAGGACCAAGCTTTATCACTCTGGCCATATACCCAAATGATGCTCCAACATATAACAAAGACACATACTCCACTATGTTCATAGCAACCTTATTTATAACAGCCAGAAGCTGAAAAGAACCCAGATGTCCTTCAGCAGAGGAAAGGATACAGAAAATGTTGTACATTTACATAATGGAGTGATACTCAGCTATTAAATACAATGATCTCATGAAATTCTTAGGCAAATGGGTGGAACTAGAAAATATAATTCCAAGTGAGACAACTCAGACCCAATTCCAATTCTTTAACATAGCTTTTCAGTTCAAAACCCAGAGTCCTTTAGTATTCTCCTTCTTTTAGTGGTATACTGCACACATTTCATATGTACAGCTAGATCTTCTAGATTGTGACAAACTTCTAGGTAGTATTCTGCAATTCTCAAGTGTATTTATTCACAAACATAAAACTTAGAAAACACAAATTAGATAAATGATTAGGAATTACAGTAGGTAACACACCTCATGGAGCCAGAGGAATTAGAAGTGCTTAATATTCTAATTGCAATGATTTTTTTTCTGATTATTCCCGTATGCTCAGCACTCATCAAACTGCATGAATTAAACATAACTAAAAGCAACTCTGTTTGTGTAAAGATAAATAAATTACTACAATGTAAAGTGTAATGTAATGATTGTGGAAATAAAGCTGCCGAAAATAAATTTCTGATACAGTACACCCTTCATACAGTGTTGCTGAAAAACAGCTATTGACAAAGTTTTCTTCTTGATATGAATTATTGGTTCTAATGCTAATCATTTTACTATAAAATTTGTAATTGGAGTCTTTACTGCTGTTCTCTCTAGTTGGTTCTTAAACCTTTTATTATATTTATTTAATTTACTTTCAAAGGAATGCATAATACACATATTTTTATTTTAATGGTCCCATGGTACCTCTTTGAAACATCTAAACTATACAAACTATTACAGACAATAAGAATAAGTACCAGTTAGTAGCCTCTTTGGGATTTTATAGTACATAATTTTGCATAGATCCATTCATATTAGTAAAATGCTAACATTATGACAATAATTTTATTTAATATTTATGTAGAGACATTTTCTGCTTTAAAACATTAACTCCGTTTCTCAGTCCTGTGATAAAGAGCATTGCTTGTGTCATCCACTGAACAGCAGAAACATCTGGTGTTTATGCTCGCTTTGCCATGTTGCAGATGACTATTTTCCATGTGTCAGGAAAACAAATGATTAATCACCCTTCCTTGTTAGCTTAATTGTTCTGCAACTCAGATTTGTTCTTCTGAGTGTTTTGCCCCTTTTCTGTAATTTCTGACATTTAATCTCTATTCTATTCATTTCCACAATTTTCCGAAATTCTTAATTGCTTCCACTATTCATGAATTTTAAATATCATTTGACAGGATCAGGGAAACTCCTTTATGATAAGCATGCAAGAAGAAGTAATGTGGACTTTTTGCCTGTATACATTGCTAATTTTCTCCCATGTTAAAAACAGTTCCTGATTTCTGTATGGTTTTATACGTTTTTTCAATAAACTTCATATGGATTTCGGTAATCATGTTTATATATTTTGATGATTTTTAAACAGTTTTTATAAAAAGTAAAATTATATTTTCAATACTTAAGTTGTATATGGATTATTTTATATTGATTATTATATTTGTATGTGGGTGTCATGATGTTGATGTGAAATCAGGGAGTAACAGCATTTAGAATTTGACACAGAAGCACAATGAACCTTGTGATATAGAAGGAACTGGACTTTAACCTGCTTTATACCTCTCTTGCTGTGTTACTGATTCTTGAAAAGCAGTTATGTTTACTTGTTTTGTTTGTTTGTTTGTTTTATTCTCTTTGCATTTTCCACTTATATTAATTCTTATTTTCTTTTTTTATAGGCCTTGTTCAATCCCCCCACCCCTGTTTCTTCTTATTATTATTATTTTTGACAAAAGTCATGTTTATAGACAAAGGGAAACATAGAACACGTGTTAGCAAGTGAATCCTGGGATTGCATGTCAATAAGTGATATCATGGTACACATATTAAAGACAGAACAGGAACCTTTCATTGTCAGTGGATGCAGTTTTATTCCTACTTGACAAGGTTTATCGTTTTAGTGAACACTGGTTTTGGGGTGTTATCTATTCTGTCTTTTCCAGTTAGAAATACTCATTTTGTTACTTTCCCTTTGTATTCTGAGTGACTAGGGGACTGGAAATCATAGCTTGTGGGAAAAGACCTGGACTCTGTTGGGTTCAGTAATTTCGAACCAAGAATATTGAGGTGGACTAATGTTAGGTAACAGAGAGGAGCATTCTGTAGTGTAGTGTAGTGTAGTGTAGTGTAGTGTAGTGTAGTGTAGTGTAGTGTAGATTAGGATAGGATAGGATAGGATAGGATAGGATAGGATAGGATAGGATAGGATAGGATAGGATAGGATAGGATGGTAGAGTGTCCTAGGTGGGCAGATGTTATCTTTCTGTCATACATTTCAGTATCTTTCAGTTAAGGACTGCGTTTTTCAATCTCTCTAGAATCTAGAAAATATCACACAACTGATATCTAAGTGCTGGTACCTGATAGAAAGTTTTGTCCAACTTTGAGTAGTTTCTTTCATGGTACCTATCCCTTGTGCTCACTAACATTTTCTCCTTAAATCTGCAGAGGGGTTTGTGATGAAGAATAGATATTTTAAAGCACATTATAGGAAACAAGAACTTGCATTGAAAGGTGAGCCAAGGTGTAGTCAAATATGGGACTGAGTTACCAGACTGCATGGTCTCCATGTATTCCCAAAAGACGAAAACAACCTTGTAGCCGTTCTCCAAGAAAGATCTACTGACCTTCAAAAACCACAACAGTGTGGAACACTCCTCAAGAACATCAAACAGAGAAAACTGAATGAAGCAAAGTACATAATGAGAAAACTAATGTGGGACCAGTTTATTATTAGGAATGCCAAAAAGCCATGCACAGTCTATGATACAAAGACATTCTAAATTTTTCTCTGAGTACTATTACTCAAGCATTTTAAAATATATGTAGTAATTGCTCAGTCTTGTGGTTAGGGGTCTTTGTAAGTTATAGCTTCTGGAAATTACCAGCAGTCAATAGAGAGAGGGCTCTGGCATGTGTGGAAGTCAAATGAATCAGTCTGAGAAGCTGTGGGTATCCAGGGAAGCCTTCTGGCTTTATGTGGAATGCACACATCACTAGATATGCTTATGAAAGTTATAAATTCTTATAATGTGCATTATAGCACATAGTAAACCCAGCCAGAGGCCATCTCAGTGGACGGAATATATTTGTTTACCTCTGCACTGCTCCACTGTGTATTTATAATGACCAGAAACCTCTTTCAGGCACATTACAGAAAGCAATCTTACTATATTCTGTGCATTTACTCTTGTCGTGTTTTTTTTTTTTTCTCCATGAAAATCCTGTGAGGAGTTGATTATTTTACAGGTGATAGTTATGGATGAATTATAAGGGTTTTGTCAGCTCAATAAAATCTATGTGCTGTTTTAACAAATGGAAAGGACCCCCAAGAAACGGTTTCATAAAATTACAAGACATCATATGTTAAAATTACCCCTGAATCTATCAGTATTCCATCGAGATCCAAGCTTTTGTCACTAATTATTTCAAAACAATGAAGAAAGAACTTAGAACTATTATTTTGCTAAATGGACATAGCAATAAACTGATCTCCAAGTTCTTATCATAATTCCCATAGATTAGTGAGTTCTGTGTGTCTGTTTGTGAGAGTTGTGTGTGTTTGCGTATGAGAGAGAAAGTGAGTGTGGGAAGGAAAGTGATGAGAGACAGAAAAAGACACAGAGAGACAGAGAGATCTGAGATATGGAAGAGAAAGAGAGATAGAAAATGAGATACAACAGAGAGAGAGAGAGAGAGCAAACACAAAATAAAGATAGGTGGGAAAAGTGGTGGATCAAGATAGGGGAAAATTTAATGGGAAGAAATGAGGATTGTATTTAATCAAAACATATATATATGCATATATATATATGCATATTAAAACATAAATACACTTAATACTCCAAATAATGATTTGGAGAAATTGATATGATAATAATGTATTATAGTGGTATAGATACAATTTAAGTGTATTCCTTCTTATAATTCAAGACAACAATTCAATAATATTTTATTACCCCATAATTTTGTCCACGCTTAGAACAAACTGATAGCTCTGAAAATCAGCTGTAGCTTTATCTTTAAAATATGAAGTTAAAAGATCACCATACTGGATCCCTGATGATGTTATATAATGCAGTCCTATACTTGTTGAATCACCCTGTAACTACGAATAATGGCCTGTGATTTTTAATACTTTTGTTTAAAATACCATTTTTATGGTTCAAGAAATGGGTGTTGACCCCCACACTGTAGGTACTGATTTATCCATTTCCTATCCCATGAACCTCAAATGGTTTTGAAACAGTTCTGAGCAAGCCATTGAACATCTGAAAGTATTTTATGATGGCTATATATTTTTAAGTGAATTCCCATTACACAAAGGTTTAAATTGCCCAAGTTATAAAAGGATTATTTTTCTAACAAGTGAACTTGTGTTCTGTTCCTCATGCCCTTCTCTATTCTGCAGTTTCTCTTTCAGTAAAGCCAGCCTCTGCCAGCACCCAGGCAATTAACTCTTTGACTGGAGTTCACCTGCGAACTCTATTCTCATCCACTTAGGAGGTGCTGAATTTCACCTATCCCGGATGGGTCTCTGAACGCAGAATAAGGATGTTGTGTGAACCGGATATTATCTTGTTTAATATTTTACAGTGGCACACATAGATGGGGAAACGTATGGAGGTCTTCAGTTGAAATTGTGTGCTCATTACAAATCCCATTTTGAAGCCTCTTTGTTTTTATAAAAGTACTAATAGTGTTTTACAGGATAAAAAAACGAATGCATCCTTTAAAATATGTAAATTTTTATTGAAATATGTTACTAATATACTTGAGTCATAATTTTTTTCTTAAAACTGTAAACATAGGAATTTTTTTAAGTATTCTAAAAATGTATTCTAAGATATCTATTTTCCTATCATGATATAAGAAGCATGAAGATGGTAGCAAAAGACTTCTTCCTGTTTCCCTAAAGAGTTTTTCTGACTGTCCTCTCAAAGCTGTTCCTTTACAAGGCCCCCAGACAGATACACTAGTCTTCTTAAAATACAATGTGAGGGGGAAAGTCAGGGCCGTCTACTGTCCCTTTATGAGTTGTGAAACCAAGAAATTGTTCTTCTCTGGGATAGAAATCACATTCAGGGAAGAGCATGTTATACCTTAATGTGGAAACCTAATACTCTTCCACCTCCTTTTCTCTCTAATTTCTGTACATGTGTATGCTGTGTGTGTATGTGTGTGAGAGCAAGTATGCATGCATGTATGGAGAACAGAGGTTGATGCCAAAAGTCTTTCTCAGTTACTCTCCATTTTAATTTTTAGACATGGTCTTTCTTTATAGCTGAAGCTCACCAATTAAAACTGGCTAGCTACTGGTCGCAGGGACCTTGCTGTCACCTCCTTCTTAGTGCCAAGAATGGAAGGAATACATTGTTTTTCTGGGTTTGCAGAGGCTGAGATGAAGTCCTCCATCTCCTCACCTTTGAGGCTCCTCTTAATCTTGAATTCTAACAAAGTGAAAACATTGGAAGAAATATGTTTATATGTGTGTGAATTTTGGATGTAACTTTAAATAAAATAATGCATACATAATATTTTAAATTTCTTTTTAATATCTTGGTTGTAAGCTTCACATTATAAGAAAAATACTTGAAACAAATATTGAAAGATAGATTCTCGGTGCGCATAACAGCCTTAGTAACTGTGTAAAGGCATTGACTTATATAAGACCAGTTTAGAGATTACTTGATTACTTGGATTAAGCTCCTTCAAATGGATTGAATATATAGTATCAACTGTTAGTTTTGATATAGATACATAATAATTTAAATATGCTCTTTTGAGTAGTACACACAAACACGATATATATATATATATATATATATACACATTTATAGAGTTCAACAATTTCTTTTTGAATACATCAATAGTATATTTAATTGATGCTCTCTATATACAATTACTGTGTAAAAACTCAACATATCTTAATAAATATGTTAGAAAGAAATCGGCACTCATTAAAATATATTCCAAGAATACATCAAACTTATCATTTATCAATTTCAAGTAGACTTCATCCCAGGGATGAAAGGTTGGTTCAATCAATATATGAAAATCTATCAACATAATCCACTATATAAACAAAGTCAAAGAAAAAAACCCACATGGTCATCTCCTTAGATACTGAAAAAGCATTTGATGAAATACAACATCCCTTCATGTTAAAAGTTTTGGAGAGATAAGGAATTCAAGGCCCATACTTAAGTATAATAAAAAGAAATATACATGAAACTAACAACTAATATCAAATTAAATGTAGAGATACTTGCAGAAATCCCACTAAAATCAGGGACAAGACAAAGCTGCCCACTTTCCCCATATCGATTAAATATAGTACTCAAATTTCTAACTAGAGCAATAAAACAAGAAAAGGAAATCACTGGGATACAAATTGGCAAAGTAGAAGTCAAGGTATGACTATTTTCAAATGATATATATAAACAACCCCCAAAATTCTACCAGCGACCTTCTATAGCTGACAAACAACTTCAGCAAAGTCGATGGGTATAAAACTAACTCAAACAGATCAGTAGCCTTCTTTTATACAGATGATAAATTGGCTGAGAAAGAAATTAGGGAAACAACAACCTTCACAGTAGTTGTAAGTAATATAAAACCTTGGGGTAACTCTAATCAAACAAGTGAATGTTCTGAATCACAAGAACTTCAAGTCCCTCAAGAAGGAAACTGAAGACCTTAGAAAATGGAGAGCTAAATGATGCTCATGTGTTGGCAGAATTGACATCAGAAAAATGGCCATTCTACTGAAAGCAATATACAGATTCAATGCCATACCCATAAAAAGTCCAACACATTTCTTCAGTGATGTGGAAAGAGCTATTCTCACGTTCATCTGAAAAAACAAAGCCCAGGATAGCAAAATCAATATTTAACAATAAAAGAACTTCTAGGGGAATCACCATCTCTGATTTCAAGCTATACTCCAAAGCAATACTGATTAAAAACACTGCATGGTATTGGTACGGAGACAGAGAGGTTGATCAATGGAATATTATTGAGGTTCTAGAAATAAAACCACACAATTACAGATACTTAATCCTTGACAAAGAAGTCAAAAATATACAATGGAACAAAGAAAGCCTCTTCAATAAATGTTGCTGGCCCAGCACTTGAGAGGCAGAGGCAGGTGAATTTCTGAGTTCGAGGCCAGTCTGGTCTACAGAGTGAGTTCCAGGATAGTCAGGGCTACACAGAGAAGCCCTGTCTTGAAAAAAAAATTTTTTTGTGTATCAAAAGATGGCCTAGTCGGCCATCACTGGAAAGAGAGGCCCATTGGACACGCAAACTGTATATGCCCCAGTACAGGGGGACGCCAGGGCCAAAAAAAATGGGAATGGGTGGGTAGGGAAGTGCGGAGGAGGGTATGGGGGACTTTTGGGATAGCATTGGAAATGTAATTGAGGAAAATATGTGATAAAAAATATTAAAAAATAAAAATAAATAAAAATAAAATAAAAATAAATAAATAAAAAAAGAAAAAAATTTTATAATTAATTAATTAATTAATGTTGCTGGTCTAACTGCCAGTGGTATGTAGAAAAATGAAAATAGATCCATATTTGTCACCTTGCACAAAGTTCAAGTCTAGGTGGATCAAGGACCTCAACATAAAACCAGATACACTGAATCTAAGAAAAGAGAAAGTAGCAGAGACCCTTGAACTTTTATCTAAATTTTTATAGTAATATAATAATTTAGTTAAGCTTGCCATAGTGCTTTTTATTTCAATACTACCATTGTAATGCATCTATATTATTGTTATTATTATTTCTAGAAAATAATAGGAATGCTGTTTATGGAAATAGTTCATAAATAATATGTCTGATTTCTTATTTTATTATGAATTGTTATTTTTATCATTACATCTTTAATCAAAAGTACACTATATATGCTATCCTTATTAAGCATGTTTACATGCCAAGTAGGCAGCATGAAAAGATTCATTAAAAAAATCACTGTGCTCTAGGAAAAGTGTCAGAGGAAAGTCATGGTGCTTTCCTACAATATTTATTTATAACAGTGAATAGGAGGATATAGCTCAGCCTGGATTTAACAGACTGTTGTACAAAAACCATAATTAGTAGTCAAAATCAGGGAAATAGCAAGGAGTGATTCATTTTATGAGCCATTAGCCATTGATTTTTTCTAACATTTTATAGTAATTTTTCAGCATAAACAAGAGGATTAATGACTATGATATGTAGCTTTAATTTTAAGCCTCTGTTTCACTACATTTCTTCCTGTTTTGGACAATCTCTCTATTTGTGAGTCTTCTTAGATCTCAGCTATCTTATCATAAACCCACCTACAATAAAAGCAACATTGCTTAAGCTATCATCAACAATTGATGTTTTATCTTCACAGCTTTAAATGGAATATCTCAGAGATTTCTGTTATTTACTTTATTTCTTGAAATACCACTTCAACCTGTCAAATTTACCCTAAAATTTCATGTCATATTCTATTTAAACCAAGATTAATTCATGTGTCCTTAAATGTTCTCAAGAAGGAAAACATTTCTTTTATTTTATTTTAGGATTAATAATCACCATTTTTATATACCCTTGTCAATCATACCAATTATTTTTCAAAGTGTCACAGTTACCAATTGGAAATCAGCTCTGCATACATTTTATTATGAAATATAGATGGAATGTTGCAATTATGTAATTAATTATTAGTCTGAAATGATATAAATAGATTTATGGAAAAATATATATAAAACAATACACTGTCACTGTGATTATAAATGTTTAATAAGATATAACTAAAACACGTAGAAAACCATTAAAATGAATTCTTAGCAGACCACTACCTCCCACCCACCCAAACCTTCGAAAGCCGTAACTATCCCCCATTTTGCTGTAACGTGACCACCTAGAGTATCCAGTGCATTTGTTAAGTACCTTGATGTATTATTTTCTTTGTTTTGTAGCTCTCAAGTTGTGTTTTCTGATGACAGCATCACTCACTTCCTCTTCTTAAAACAAGGGTCTATTTTGTGATGCCTAGAAATCATATTTTTTAACACTATAAGGTCATCATGCATGTAATGCCCTATAGTGTGCATTTGAATTCTTATTACATTATATTTTATATTATAGCAGCTTACCTTGGCCTTTGTTGATTTGAGCTGTTAGTTTTGGCCCTATGCATAAACTTACCTGGAATCAGCAAATCCTGTCCTGACCAGCAGAGCATATCTGCTGCCTACCCATGGCCTGACAAGAAAATGTAGGTGCTATTTGTTTATTAACTACTAAGATTTGAGGGAGACTTGCTTTCTAGCTGAAATACTCCCCAAAATGGTCTACTTATGATCACTAACCTATTAGGTATTAGGCATAGGTCTCTCTTTTCCATTCCCTACCTCTGCTTCTCAGAGAAAGACTCCAGTTCTGCTGTCTCTCTTTCCTATTCACTCACAGTTCTCTAAATGGTGGTTATTTCTTCTTCTTCTTCTTCTTCTTCTTCTTCTTCTTCTTCTTCTTCTTCTTCTTCTTCTTCTTCTTCTTCTTCTTCTTCTTCTTCTTCTTCTTCTCCTTCTCCCTCTCCCTCTCCCTCTCCCTCTCCCTCTCCCTCTCCCTCTCCCTCTCCCTCTCCCTCTCCCTCTCCCTCTCCCTCTCCCTCTCCCTCTCCCTCTCCCTCTCCCTCTCCCTCTCCCTTCCCCTCCCCTCCCTCTCCCCCTCCCTCCCCCTCCCCCTTTCCCCCTCCCCCTTTCCCTCTCCCTCTCCCTCTCCTCCTCCTCCTCTTCTCCCTCCTCCTCCTCCTCCTCTTTTCTTCTTCTTGGTCTTCTTTCCTCTTCCTCTTATTCTCCTCCCCACTTTTTCTTCTTCTCTTATTCCTTCTCTTCCATTGCACCCCTCCTCTCTCATGTGTATCTCTCATGTGTATCTCTTTTAGACAGGTCTTGATATACAATCCAAATTGGTCTTGAGCTCACTAAGCCCAGATGGACATCAAATGGATGATCCCCCTGCCTCTGACAAGAGTTTGAGTCCATGGACTATAGCTGTGCTTCTATGACTGGCTTATCTTTGCTTTATTGATAGGTGTTCAGCGTACATTATAGTCAAACCCAAATAGTACTAAAAGGTTGTTTATATTTTCTTGATAAAAATAAGTTGTATAATTTTTGAATGCTTAACAGAAGTTAATTTTAGTTCTGGGCTAGGACTCAGGTGTTGGAGAGAATATTGAGGAATTTTGTTGTTGAAATTTGTTTGTTTGTTTGTTTGTTTAGAGTGTTCAGACCCTTTTAATATACCAAGATAGTGAGAAAAACAAAATGAATGGATAATTGTTAGAACAAGTTGAATGTTCCTTTCATTGAATGTAAGTACTCTTTATAGGTCTGCGTGATACAAATTTTTCCAGGTCTTACCAATTTTATACCATGTTAATTCTAATGCCTTACTTTATAAAGAACCTCATCTTTCTCCATAAAAAAAAGATATAACTAAAACTAAAGAGGTTGAGAATATAGAATTTTAGTAAGTTTTAGAAAATAATTTGTTATATTATTCCAACACAGGTTTAGAGTTCTAAAATGAAGGCTAGGTATTTTTCCTTTTGAAGTTATTATTCCTAAAATGTTATTTCTTGATAATTGAAATATTAAGTTTCAAAAGTTTAGCATAGTAGTAAGGATCTCAGCGGAAAACACAAGTCGATTAAAAGTAGAAGCCGTGAGGAGTTAAATAATCAACTAACATAAAGTAAGCAAGAAAACAAAAAATAAACTTCATGCACAGCTGAGGACTTCCATATTAATCAAATCTTTTGTAAGGAGGCTGAGGTAGGAAAACATTTCAAAGGACCAGTTTTTGAGAAGATTCCATAGGAAGAGCTAATTTATGTGATGCAAGACCATAGGCAGTCCAAAAATAAGATTGGACACAGGGAAACATTTGATTAAACTAAACAGTACACTGCACACCTTCAGTCCATTTTATAAACTAAATGAAGCAAATTTCATCACTAGTCCTATTTTTCCTCATTTATAAATAGTTGTGGACAAATATAACACAGTGGATGTAGTCCTGTTTTCCTTCATTTGAAATTCCTAAGTACACTTAAAAAAAAAAAATTGGTTGTTTTCCACTCTGAGACTGAATGCTAGGATTTAATGTCTTATTCATGTTTTTGTATGAGAATGTGACTGATTTCTAGGCAAGAAAAACAAGAGAAAATGACCAGTTATGCTATGCATACACATAAGTCAAGACAACTTATCTCATCATTAGCATGCCATATTCCTTGGTGTCTTTTTATATAGACACATCCTTGTCTTCTAGCTTAGTTTTATTTTTATATAAATTAAAGGAAGAATGATATCCTCATTGCCATAAAAGCACTTAAAAATGGGCAAAAGCAATTCTGTGTAATGTTCAAGGAGGGTCTTCTTGGGTATTTTGTAGTCAGATGATGATTTTTGTGTCTGGACAGTCTGGACACAGACATTAACATGAATACTGAAGAATCTTGTATATTAATGTGGTGTAAAGAATGCTCCCCCAATTATTTCTATTTGGTTAATAAAAAGCTGAACAACCAATGACTGGGCAGAGAGATAAGATGGCAGGACTTCCAATGCCAGCAAGGGCTCTGAGGAGAAAAGACAAGAGAAGGGGTTGGCTACAGGCTTTTGAGAGTCCAGGAGAAGAAGGACCATGAGGTGGAGGAAGTAGAAGATGGTTGTCATGTGGTTAGGCCTGAGAAGGAATATCCAAGGGACTGCTTCATGAGTACACACGACTATAGGAGAGTGAGCCAAGGAGAGACTAAATGCAAGTAAACTGGGGCATGTGGCTATGATGTAACTAGATAGCATAGAGAATTAGGAATATCTCTTCAGCTATTGTGCTTAATGCTTGTTGACCATAATTTTGGGGGAGCTAGTAGGGTTAGAAAAAAAAAATGTCACTTTTAAATTTTATCCTGTAGTGTAGAACTCTTAAGAACAGCAAGAGATGTAAAACAACAAGTGAGTGATGATTCAGAACACTGTATATTATCCTCAAGGCTGGGTTCATGCTCAAGGAGAACTGGCTTATACAAATGGACTCCATTCCCTTGTGATGTTTTTGTTTTGTTTTGATTCTGGTTTTGGTGTTTTAGACAGAGACAGGAGGAGTTGAGTCTTGGAGGAGTTGAGGGGATATAACCAAATATATTGGACAGAAAAAAAAAAAATTCAAAATGATGAGCCATTTTGGTGAATTTACTTGCCTTTGTCTACCTTTGTTTCCCGTGTCTTTCAAGATGACAAATATGTCCAATATAGGGCCCTGGACTTGGTTTCCAAAAATAAACAACTTACCTCATTCCCAATTGTTGTACAGGTTTGTTCCAACCTGTCTGGTCAATCTCTCAAAGACAAAAAGGTCTGTTTTTAATTTCAAGTGATCAGAACTCAGGCAAGAAAAGCTGGAAGAATCACTTGAAAATTTCACGAGTCAAATAACCTGCTGTTACAAGGGATAAAATGTTTACTGTGTTTGACTGCAGAAGCAAAGCTCAGCAGCCTTTCCTTCGAGAAAAAATAATTCAAACACACATCTCTTTGTGGAGCAATTTGCAAGACCTTTAATATGTTCATAGCAAAAGGTATTGTCAATGAAGATCTCAAAATATACTCATCTTTCACCTTGAGATGATGCTAAATTCAGCAAGAGCTGGGCTCAGTTGGAATAAATACTGAGATGCAGACACTATCTGTGAGAAGTGAATTTGGTGGTGGCGCTCCTGTATATTAATTTATCTGAAACATTTTTCCTGATTTTAAATGAATCTGAATAAAGTGATACTTGACTAGAGTATACATAAAAGGGAGTGAAAAATCAGGTTGACAGAGAATGAAATTAAGAAATACGATGGTCCAATGGAGTACTACTCAGCTATTAACAACAATGAATTTGTGAAATTCTTGGGCAAATGGATGGAACTAGAAAATATCCTGAGTGAGTTAATTCAATCACAATAGAATATACATGGTATGCACTCACTGATAAGTGGATATTAGCCCCAAATCTCAGAATACACAAAATACAATTCACAGACCACATGAAGCTCAAGAAGAAGGAAGACCAAAGTGTGAATACTTCAGTCCTTAGAAGGTGGAACAAAATACCCATGGGAGTAGATATGGAGACAAAGTGCAGAGCAGAGACTGAAGGAAATACTATCCAGACACTGCCTTACCTGGGGATCCATCCCGTATGCAGTCACCAAACTAGTGTGGATGCCAAGAAGTGCATGCTGATATAAGTGTCTCCTCAGTGGTTCCACCAGAGCCTGACATATACAGAGGTGGATGCTCACAGCCAACCATTGACCTGATCATGGGTTCCCCAATGGAGAAGTTAAAGGACTGAAGGAGCTGAAGGGGTTTGCAACTACATAGGAAGAACAACAATACCAACCAACCAGAGCTCCCAGGGTCTAAACCACCAACAAAGGAGTTCACTTGGAGTGACCCATAGCTCCAGCACTATATGTAGCAGAGGATGATCTTGTTGGGAATCAATAGAAGAGGCCCTTGGTCCTATGAAGACTTGATGCCCCAGTATAGGGAAATGTGAGGGTACAAAGGCAGGAGTGGGTGGGTGGGTGGGTAGGTGTACACCCTCATAGAAGCAGGAGGAAGGGAATGGAATAGAAGGGTTCTGGGGATATTGGGATATGGGGTAACACTTGAAATGTAAATAAATAAAGTATCCAATAAAAAATGTGGTGTTCATTACAGATGACAATTTTGAAAGGTCTCAAATGAAATGACCCTGTTCAGGTTTCAACAATAAAAAAGTGACATAAGAACCAAAGCTTTCGAAACCAGGGATTCCTAAAGAAGTAGAAGAATCTTTTTTTCCAGATATAAGAAAAAAATTATGCCTCAATAAACAACATTCAGAAATTATTTTGGAAACTTGCAGAATTGTCAGCATAACAGTATGAAATTGAGCATCCTTCTGAATAGCATGAGGAAATCTGTGCCACCACATTCTGTTCTATGAGCACATCCTATGTTCAGCATATACACACAGGCTATGCTGCCTTAGCATTCCTTACTTGGTAACTCTTTTAGTTACTAGATTGATTGACATATATTTGCTACAGATTAATAGACGAAGGAATAATTATGATTTCATGCAATTGGACCAAAACACACAATAAAAGAGTAGACTGTAGAAAGAAAATGGAAGTTTTTACATGGATCATAGATAAAATTGACATTGTATGTAGCAGAAGATGGCCTAGTTCGCCATCATTGGGAAGAGAGAGGTCCCTTGGTCTTGCAAACTTTATATGCCCCAGTAGAGGGGAATGCCAGGGCCAAGAAGTGGGAGTGGGTGGGTAGGGGAGCAGGGCAGGAAGAGGGTATAGGGGACTTTTGGGATAGCATTTGAAATGTAAGTGAAGAAAATAGCTAATAAAATTTTTTTAAAAACTGACATTGATTAGAAGTAGATTTTATAAACTTATGATGTTAATGCTCATGGCACATGCAACAGTTTTTTAAATATGCACAAAAGAAAGGATACATGAATTAGAATGATTCATTACAAAATATCAGCCGAAGAGAGTAAGGAGGACCTGGGGAATAAAAGTAGTTAACAAACAGTGAAAACAAACACAATGAAATGAGAGATTATAAACTTTCTCATCAGCTACTCAATTAGATTAATACATTAAACTATGTAAAGAAAAGGCAGAAATCTTCAAAGTATAAATGGTTCTTGTGAACATGATAAAGAAGAGTAAAATGTCAAAACATTTAAGACAATTATTAACAGAACTAAAGGAAAAAAGAAAGCCATGAACATCAGAGTTGAGATTTACTACTTATGGTTTTCAGTAATGGAGAGAGAACTAGAAAGAAGATTGTAGCCAGATGGGGAATTTAATAGCATCACAATCAGGAAATCTAAAGAGAAGGCACAGAAAATTCTCAAGTACAGGCTATGAGTTCTTTTGCAAAACAACTGTCCATTGAAGTAAAAGTACAGTAATTCAAACGGCATTTTTGGTTGGAGAAACAAGATGATATTATACATTAAAAACATATAGAAAACTGTAATTTTCAAATGTTTGACTCTATTGCCCCACTCTCAACTATATCAACAAATTTAATAGAAACTCACAAGAGAATTTAAACCATTAGAAATGAATGTGAGTAAAAACAGAAAACTTGCAGCTTGCAGCAAATTCAGCACATGAAAACGTGTAACTGCGTGATTTCATTTGGATAGAAGATGTCTTCTATCAGGAACCTATCTTAAGATTGAAAATCAGCAAAAGAAACATAAACTAAACTAAAAGCTAACAAAATTACTGGGTTATAAATAGTAGAGTGAGAAGCCAGTCACAATAGCTTATACCTATAATTCTATTACCTGGTAGGCTAAGACAGGTTATATATGTTAGAGGTCAACCTGAACTACATAAATGTAATCTAGATGAAGTGGCTAAACTAAAAATAAGACCCCATCTTAGAGGAAAAAAGAAAATAGCAAAGAAGTAGAAGGACATAAACTTAGAATAAAGAAAAATATTACAAGGCATCAATCAAACTGCAAATTAGTAGCTCATATATCTCTTTCATATTTATTATATATTTTATTAACATCTGCAATAATAGAATTGCACAATTAAGCTTTTCTAAAGGCAAGCAAAATTGCTTGAATATTATTTTGATAGTCATAAAACAGAAAAAAAATCCCCTATTTAATCCTGAGTTCCAAAATAATACTCTAATGACTACAGAAATATTAAGGTTGTAAATAGAAATAGCTTGTTAAATTGACACTGACAAAATAGACACTGATTTAAAAAAAATAGTGTAGCACATATGAAGCCCTTAAATCTAGTTGTATCTCTTTTTAGGATTATCTAAAAATATAAACTGAGGGTATAGTGGATTGATAGATGATGAGACATGTGCATTTGTTTAGACACAAATCTATTTTTAGCTTTGGAGTTGAATGTTTATTCTACACTATTTATTAATATACTTAAAATAAAGCTAAACTGAATAGACATAGCTCCTGTTCTCTTGAGCAAAAATGACAAATCTTATTTACAAACTGGAAACTCTTTATGAAAGAAACTTCAAGAAAAGCAAGAAATAGTGTCAAGATGGGGAATATATGTTCATCATACTTAACTATTACTTAGTGGGAGACAGATTTTATCATTATAATAAGAGATTATAATCACAACTGAGGACTGTCTATGTGTATGTGTGATATTCAATATTCACAAAACAGTGTCTAGAACCTAATATCTGTTCAGATACTACGAAAGCAGGAAAGACTTGATAAAGGCAGCTGATTTCAGTCCTCTGAAAGAGCGGCAGGTACTTTCTACCCAGAGATCCAGTTCTATATTCCTCATTCATAGTCTTAGTAGGTCATCATACACAATAATAAAACAGATGTTAGTATTTTTGTCTTTTATTTTGATTCTGTATTTGTGTGTGCTCACAAGTATGTGTGTGTGTGTGTACACTAAAGCTAAAGAAAATGGAGTAATCTTGGATATCTTTTCATCTACAGAATAACATAGTTAAAACTAGTCTTTAGTTGGCAGTCATGTATCATCAATATACTTTACATATTAAAGTATTAGTAATATAATCTAGAAATAAACTGAATATTCATAATTATGAATATTATGGAATGCTATACTTGAGTTTGTATCAGTAGCACCACAGATAAGGCTTAATGTTATTACTGTACACAGTAGGCATGTCTTATTAATTTTAAATGTGCCTAAGGAACAAGCCAAATTTACAAAAAGTTAGGTAGTAGAGCTATATGTTGAGGTGTCAATTAGATTTCAAGGATATCATTTCCTCAAATCAACCATGATGTGGAGATAGTTGTCACCCCAGTTTACAGATGAAGAAATAGAATGGAAAAGCCACTTACCTGATCGTGAAGTTAGAAAATAGCAGATGTGAGATATAGATCTGTATATTTTGACTCTATAATATTTATCCTATAAAAATGATGATAGGAACATTCTTTGTATTCTGGTATGTCTTCAATTAGAGTCACTTCTTATCCAGCTCTGAAGTCACATTGGAGCTAGTGTACATTCTAGAGTAATGTTTTCCTTAAGCATCTATTTGATAAAAGTGACATAAATGCTTTATTGTGGTTAGTAGATCTTCTAGTTTGCCTCAATTGTCGTTTCTAAGATTGTAAATGTTTTTTTCTAGCTTTTGAACTTTATATTTCTTCTTCTTTTTTTATTAGATATTTTCTTCATTTGCAATTCAAATGCTATCCCAAAATTCCACCATACCCTCCCCCCGTCCTGATCCCAAACCCACCCACTCCTGCTTCCTGGCCCTGGCATTTTTCTGTAGTGGGGCATATGATCTTCACAAGACCAAGGGCATCTCCACCCATTGATGGACAACTAGGCCGTCCTCTACTACATATGCAATGAGAGACACAGCTCTGGGGGGTACTGGATAGTTCATATTGTTGTTCCTCCTATAGTGTTGCAGACCCCGTTAGCTCCTTGGGTACTTTCTCTAGCTCCTTCATTAGGGGCCCTGCGTTCCATCCAATAGATGACTGTGAGCATCCACTTCTGTATTTGCCAGGTACTGGCATAGCCTCACAAGAGATGGCTATATCAGGGGCCTGTCAGCAAAATCTTTTTTGGCATATGCAATAGTGTCTGGGTTTGGTGATTGTATATGGGATGGATCCCCAGATGGGCAGTCTCTGGATGGTCCTTCCTCGTGTCTCAGCTCTGAACTTTGTTTCTGTAACTCCTCCCATGGCTATTTTGTTCCCCATTCTAAGAAGGAATGACATATCCACACTTCAGTCTTCCTTCTTCTTGATTTTCATGTGTTTTGCAAATTGTATCTTGGGTAGTCTAAGTTTCTGGGCTAATACCTGCTTATCAGTGAGTGCATATCATGTGTTTTCTTTTGTGATTGGGTCACCTCACTCTGGATGATATCCTCCAGATCCATCCATTTGCCTAAGAATTTCATAAATTCATTGTTTTTAATTGCTGAGTAGTACTCTATTGTGTAAATGTACCACATTTTCTGTATCCATTCTTCTGTTGATGGACATCTGGGTTCTTTCCAGCTTCTGACTATTATAAATAAGGCTGCTATAAACATTTTTTTCCCTTTATCAACACAGGAGGAGAAAAATACTTCGTTTGATTTCAGTAGTATAACTTTTAAAAGTTAGAATCCCCTCTGTTTCAACGAAAACTAAAAATCAATACAATAAAACCATTGAGCTTTTTAATCATAATCTTTTGAAATTGTAAACATTGGTCATGTCTATTTCATATTTTCTCAGAATTCAATTAAGGAAAATTTAAATTACACAAATTATCAAATTTTAATACAAACATACTTACAAATGGAATACTACACTAACAATTGAGGTCTCTATTATTTATATTCTGTCCATTTATTAATAGCTGCCCAAAAGTATAGGTCAGTCTAAAGAAGCAAATTACTCTAGGTAGCAGACTCAGGAAAAAAATGATTATAAAGATCTCTGTTAATCAAAGTATCAGAGTATAACCTGTGTTGAAATATTTGACTCTGCTCAGCTTAAAAATTCAAGGGTGAGACCAAGATCTTTTGTTTTCTATTCTTCCTGCATCTGTGTTCTCACCCCATAGTCTCCACAGCCACCTCTTATTCCACCCCAAGTTACATGTTCTTGAATATTTTTGAAGATATAAAGATAGATGACTAGACAATAAGTTCCATACATTTGAAAAGTGGCAATTTTTGCCTAAAAAATATTTTTCCATAATTTGAAGGGACAAATTAGTTTAGTTGGAGTTAAGAGAGATTTCCTTTGGTTTCAGAAGGAAAGAAATCCCTAAGACATGTACAAGTCAATTTTCTCCGTGTTTTGTATTGTATGAATGAGCGAATCTCCCTGAATGAGAGATGATGGGAATGAGAGGACAGAGTTAGCCAGAGTCAGACTGACTCCACGACAGGACACATACTGGCAGTTTTGGAGACCAGGTCTACGTTTCTGTTTCCCCAAACTGGAAACGTCTAAAGCATTCCAATTCCGGGGAGGAAAACAAAAAACGAAAAACAAAAATAAACAAACAATCCCCCCTCCCCAGGCAGCCAGTAAGAAAGCTGTCCCAACATCTATCCTGAGCCAACCTCAAGGGCAGCCAATCAGGAGCAGTAGAAGCTGCTCCATCATCTAGCTTGATTCAAGTATAGTTGTTGTGGGATTATGAAAAGCAGCCTGTTTTCTTGTAGAGTTACGTTTAAACACCAGAGACCCAGCAGATTAATCTGCGAGGGACAGAAGGTCCATTTGCCATGCTCCCAGACACTAGGCTCCTGATATGAGGCCCCAGCTCCATAATTCTGTGGCCATCAGCTATGTAGGCTGTCTGGATTTTAACCCCATAGTTACCTGACAAAAGCCAGGTATGCTCTGTCCCACAGTTACCTGGCAACAGCAAGGTAGCCCAGCCCACTATAAAAGGAGCTGCTTGCCCCCTCGCCCTCTTGCTCCCTCTCTTGTTCTTACTCTTGCCTCTCACCCTCCTTTTCACCTCCACTATCCCCTCTCTCTGCATGGCCATAGCTGCCCTCTGCTTCTCTACTCTTTCCCTCTCTGCCTTTCTACAATAAATGCAAATCTAAAACCATGGACTACTCTTCTCATTGGGATCCACTGTGCCCTAGCAACGGAGCAGGTTTCCCTCTAATGAGCCAAGCATCTAACTTCCCTCCAGGAGGCCTCACTGCACTACAGCCAGGGCCACCACCAACTCAAGCCACCTGCTGATCAAGTTGCCTGAGCTAGCCAGAATCTCTTCTCCCCTCAGTAACCTGCCAGAGCTTTCTCTTCCATGACCTTTTTCATTCCACCCTGGGCCAGAATCCACTCAAGGGTCCCCACTCTGTTCTCAGCTTTTCTGTGGCATACAGTGGCATCTTGGGTGTCTGAGAGCAAGAACCTGTTATCCCTGGCTTCCGTGTGGCACAGGGAATCCAGAACTGGCTCTTTCGTGGTACCCAGAGGTCTGCGATGCCTGCGAGTCAGAGCTTAACTCTGGCAGTTCCACAGGGACCCCAGACTGTGCCCTTTCTTCACCCTCTGGAGTCGGATCCCATGGCTTCTGACAGTCCAATGCCCACCCAGTGCTTCTGTGGAGTCTGCAGCTCAGTCAAACTCCCCGCAACCACATCGCCCAGCGGCTCTAGCCCCATTGGTCGCAGGACCCCATTTTTTTTATCAGTTTTTTTTTTTATCAGATGTCATTTTATATCAGTTTCATATAGGCCCTCAAAGCAAATTTTATGTGCTAAAGTAACTTTAATGTCAGGGCTCGAGTTTTTAAGATTACACCTAATAGAAATTGGAGTTAAGTTATATCCCTTCTGGTGAAAGCCCATATGTAAAATCTCCACCAGTTTATTTAGTAGATATAGCTACTTGGTATGATTTGACCCTCTACTCTACTATGTTGAAGATCAGGGTTAGGGTTAAAATCATTTATCACAGTAAACATTGAATATGTGCTAACCTCCATGTATGTAAGAGGAATTTAAGGGTAATTGTTCTTTAGTAAAGATGTAGCATACACCTGGAGGTGTTGCATGAGCAATTTGGTAATCACCAAATGAATGAGAAAGGGCATGTGGAGGGAAGTTCTAGGAAAGTGGCAGAGTTATGAATGGATGTCTGAGAGAAGAGGGAAGGTTAGTTTTTCTTTTTCTTTTCTTTTTTTCCAGAAAGGCTCATTTTGGAGTAAGAGGCTCTAGGGGCTTGAAACCAGATGGCAGGCTTGAGAGTCCACAAAAACCATCTGGGGTGAGAGGCATACATAGCAGTGTGATCAGAAGATGTTAGACCTTATGAATGACTTTGTGGTCTTGGGACTTTATTAACAATAACAAAAGCCACTGCGGTATTTTAAAATAGATCATCATTCTCAGACTAGCTCTGAAATATTACAGCATTTTAACACGGGAAATACATAAGCATGTAGGAGGAGATAATGGGCTATTTTGGGATATTCTCAGGCACTGTAATTCACAAAGATGAAGCACAAATGGTCTTTAAAATGGGACATTAAAATTGGAATTTTATATTTGGTACTTGTTACCATAGATACACATATCTACTGGAGATGGAGATTTTGATATAGTATAGAATAAAAACTGACATGAAAAAGAAAGAAACAAACAAAAACAGCCTCATAAATAAAGAGGTTCTGAATTGTACAGTTTTATCAACAAAATAGCTGAAGTACAAAATCAATAGTTACCAAGAAAATTTAAATACTTTAAGTAATTGCTGTTATTTTTTTTCCTGATTAAATACTATGTGACTATGACAAATGCTATTTACTCCTCACCCTATCCTCCCTCATCAGTCTGCTATTGAAGGAATGTTATCATTCCTTCTTATGTAAAGATTCCTTTCATGCATACATATCTTTATTTATTTAGTTATTTAGTTATGTAGCTATTTATTTATTCATATTTGATCATCTGATTTTAACCAGGACCATATGTGTTTGGAATTACCCATGAAGACCAGTGATTTTACCTGTTTAATATACAGTTGAAGGAAATTGTTGTCTTTCTCCTTGAATCAGTCAATTGCAAATAGTACAGCATGGTTGGATAAAACACAATGAGCTTCTCCTTCATCCATGAATGTCTACTGACAGGCACAGATTTATGTAGACAACCTTACAGAGAACCTTTTTAAATAAGAAAAAGTGCTATGATCTTATAAGAATATATGTAGGTGGGGATAGCCACTAGAAAGTCCCAGACTCCAGGAAAGATAGACATTCCCAGGATCCAACAGGGGTGAATTTAGCTGAAATAATCAACAAAAGGGAGATAGACCCTATAGAGACCACCTCCAGTAGGTAGGCATGGCCATGAATTGAGGGATAGGGCCACCTACCCATCTCAAAACTTTTAGCTCAAAAATGCTCCTGTCCAAAGGAAAGACAGGGGAAAAAAATGGAACATAGACTGAAGGAAAGGTCATCTAGAGACGGCCCCATCTAGGGATCCATCCCATCTGCAGATATCAAACCCCCACACTACTGCTGACACCAAGAAGAGCTTGTTGGCAGAAGCCTAGTATGGGTGCTCCCTGAGAGGTTCTACCAGCATCTGACCAATACAGATGCAGATACTCACATCCAACCATCAGACTGAGTCCAGGGACCACAAAGGAAGAGCTAGGGGAAGGACTGAAGGAGCTGAAGGGGCTTGCTTCACAGCAATATCATAGGAAGAACAATAGCAACTAACTGGACCACCCAGAGCTCTCAGAGACTAAACCACCAACCAAAGACTATACATGGAGGGATCCATGGTTCCAGATACATATGCAGCAGAGGATGGCCTTGTCTGACAGCAGTGGTAGAGGAAGCCCTTGGTCCTGTGAATCTTGATGCCCCAAAGTAGAGTGATGCTAGAGCAGTGAGAAGGGAGTGGGTGAGTGGGTGGGAGAGCACCCTCATAAAGGAAAAGGGAAGGGGGGAGAGGGGAGATGGAATGGAGGCTTGTGGAGGGGTAAATGTAAAAGGGGGTTATTATTTGAAATGTAAACAAATAAAATGATTAATAAAAAAATTTGCATCCTGAAGTTTAAAATAAAATGTCAGATTCCATTTGCCCTGTTTTCTAGGGGAGGTTTACCAATACGCAATATTGGTAAATTAGAGAATAATGACAGACACTTTCATATTCCATAAAGGTGTTAAATTTTAATGTTAATAGATTTTAATGAATTATACAACTTTTCTAGAAAGTAGGATATTAGTGTGTGGTTTTGATTATCAAATTAAGCATATGAGCACGAACAATGGGAGTAAAGTCTAAAGCATCAATGCTTAAAGCAGTGGAGACATTCACTTCATGTCAGTGAATAACGACTGCATAGAGAGAAGCACAAACACCACAGAGAGAGAGAGAGAGAGAGAGAGAGAGAGAGACAGAGAGACAGAGAGACAGAGAGACAGAGAGACAGATTGAGAGAGAGGATCTAATGTAATAGATTTTATACAATCTGAATTCTCACTAAAATATTTAGCACCAATATCAATATTTTAACAAAATGTTAAAGAGAAAGACAAAGGTTTTGTGGGGTTTTTTATACTGCATTTTAAGAGCAGCACAGAGGTTTGTTTGTCTTGGTTTTTTCTTTCATTCCTTTGTTCCAGAAACATCAATATAAACAGTGCATTTCAGAAGGCAGAACGAGAACTACATGTACAAACCTGATGGATTTGTTTACCTGTCACGGGGCACCTCTGCACAGGCTTTGTGATCATTTTCTACTGAGAGTTTTATAGGAGCATGTAGCCTTGAACTGATGAATTACTGAAAATGGTGCTCACAGTACACTTGGCGTTATTTTAATCTAAAAAAAACTAAAAACAAACAAACAAAAAAGTGGGATTGAATTTTTTAAGTACACATTGCTCAGAGGAAATAGTAGTAATTTTATCACCCTCCTTTAGCCTCATTATCATAAAATGTTACCTAATAAAGGCCTAACAAACCATGACATCAAAGCCCTTGTCATCTGATTCTTTATTTTCATGTAATGTAGAGTGTTAAAATCTCCCCTGGACTCAGAACAGCTAGAATTAACTACATACAATTTTCTTTCCCACTCTGCCTTCCAACTCTCCAGCTTAGGAAGAGAGATTTAGGAAAGCACAATTTGACCTACTTGAACATAAGTAACACACTATAAAGAAACCTGGGACTTCTAAATAATCTGGACCCAGGTGTATACAATTTAGCTCAATACCTGTAATAAGGCAGTGCCTGCAAACTTGAATATGAGGTAGGTTATGAGCATGCGTGAAGTTCTGGGTTCAATACCCAGTGAGGTGGTTTGAATATACTTGGCCCAGCGAGTGGCACTATTAGTAGATGTGGCCTTATTAGAGGAAGTGTGTCACTTTGAGGGTGGGCTTTGAGCACCTTCTTGTAGCTGACTAGAAGACAGTCTTTTGTTTGCCTTCAGAACAAGATGTAGAATTCTCAGCTCCTCCAGAACTGTGCCTGCCTGGATGCTGCCTTGCTTCCTGATGGACAAAACTTCTGAAGCTGTAAGCCAGACCCAATTAAATGTTGTCCTTCATAAAAGTTGCCTTGGTCATGATATCTGTTCGCAGCAATGAAAACCCTAACTAAGACACGCAGCAAAAAAAATCAGTCAGTCAGTCAATTAATGCAATTTAACTAGATTGCCAAATCAACTAAAGTTCTAAAAACATACTGTTTTTATACATTCAGTTAATGTACACCAATGCCTTTATCAGTATCTACTATTCTCTTAATTGCAACAGTGAAAACTAAAAAGGTAGCAGATTAAAATAATTTTGATTTATCTGACTTGTATGTCATTTGTGACAAATTTACTCTGTGTTTATAATCCTCTACTCTTGACAATCCTTCCAGGTTTGTCTGTGATCAAGAGTAACTGAGATACGGACTTGACCCCAGTGTCCTCACCCAGGGAAGTTCTGTAGATTCCTAACCCTGAAAGCCTATTTATCTGAAGCTCCTTCCCTGATGCAAGTGTGACTCAGCTGTGGGCATTACGATATACACAGGATCTGCATTAGTGCCAATGATTGGAATGTTTCTTGCAGATGTATCATGTTCATTACCAGACATGAACTATGCTTAATGACACTTAAGCATTAATAGATGCTCAAATCTTTAAAATCAATATGAATTTGCTTATATGTAATCATCAATTTAAAAGTACCACCCCTGGTTAGACAAATGTCCAGTAATGGTAACTGAATAATACAAAAGTTTGAACTAATTAGGGCAGAGTTTTGAAAATAGCTTAGCTTATTTTAAGTTGACTGTTGTGAGCTAATTTTCATAACAGGCATCACATCTTATAGTATATGACGCCACCTCAGAGAATTTAGTCTCATAGAGGGAATAAGGCATCATATAATGAAGTTATAGGCATGAGGCTATTGATGTTTTTACATTTAGGCTGTCAGGTAGCTTGTAGATCAACTCTCTTCTGGTGCCTATTAAAAATTGAATTTGTTTATACTTAAATACAGATTTATGGCCATGCTGTTTATATACATACATATATATATATATATATATATATATATACATATACATATATATACCCACATATGGTGTTTATGGGCAGCCATAAAATGTATATATATGTATATATGTATATATACTCGCTAGTTTGCTTTCGTTTTGTATGTGTGCCTACTTCCGTGTGTGTGTGTGTGTGTGTGTGTTTCTGTGTTTTATATGTGGTTGCAATTATTCATGTGGGTGCATGTGAAAATTAGATTCCTCAAGATAGTTTTCTGGCCGGGAGTGGCAGCACATGTCTTTAATCCCAGCACTCCAGAGGCAGAGGCAGGCAGATTTCTGAGTTCGAGGCCAGCCTGGTCTACAAAGTGAGTTCCAGGACAGTCAGAGCTATATAGAGAAAGCCTGTCCCCCCCCCCCCAAAAGATAGTTTTCTTAATAATCTTAATAACTCTAAGTTATTTAATGTAATAACTTATTAATGAGATAGTGTTCCTCATTGAATTTGGATCTCATTTCTTCAGTTATAACTGGTTAGCAATCCCCGAGGATCCACTTACCCCTTCAGCTTTCTGTGATGGGCTAGGCTGCAGGTGAACAACATCATTCCTACATTTTGCATGGATACTGGGTTGCTGAACTTGTGTTCCCATGCATGCTAAACAAAGCTTTACTCACTGAGTCATTTGTGCAATCTTAAGAACTATTGTCTGGAACTGAGAAAATCATAAAACATATGTATTGATATCTTTAAGTAAAATAAATTAGTAGGTTTAAATTACTTTTGCTATCAAAAGATCAAGAATTTCAAATATAATATTTAATAATGAAAGTTATTTCTAATGCAGTAGTTACCATTAATATTTTAGAGTAAATATTTCATGTGAATGAAACTTAGGCTATTTACAAGGAAGATTGATTATGAATGGTTTATGTACATAATGTGTTAAAAGCCTGCAACATTATTAGTATTTCTCCAAAGTTGCATCTTTTCTGAATATTTTTTTATTTTCAGTTATTGATATTATTCTGTGATTAGCTATGTGGTCTGAGGGGCTGTGCAGACAAACCTCTCATCTTTAGAGAATACTCTAAGGCAATTACCCTACCAATTAAATTATGTAAATCTGCAGTTGAATTTATGGCTTTAATCATCCTTTTCACTTTGACTTCAAATTATGTGTCAGAGAAACAATTATACAATATGATTTTGATAAGCTGAACAGAATGATTTTGTGGGCTTCTATGAAGGAAGGACGAGATATATTTATGAAGCAAAAGCTATCTTTAGAATGTTTAAGTAGACTTAACATCAATTACACAAAGCAAATGGGAATCTGCAACAATTCTTTTAAATAAAAAATGATAAATATTTCATTGATAAAAAACCCACCTTTTTTTTTTTTTACACTTGAGAAAAAGTACAATGGATTTGAACACTTTGATAAATGTGTATTTCCATCTCAAAGCAAAAATACCTCATGCAGTGTTCCCAACCTCGGGGTGAGAGGACTGAGTTACCCAGAACCAGGCTGACTCCAGGCTGACAAGTTGGAAACTGGTGGTTTGGAAGACTAGTCATAAGTTTCTATTTCCCAGAAATGAGAACCTGGATCCAGGAACCTGTCACTAACCAATCTGATAATACCTTGTCACTGGTCTGAAGTAAGAATAGGTAGCTAGAATCTCTACAGCTTAACCAATTGTAGAACCAGGCAGACCCCTAGAGATAGAGGCAACCAATCAAGGTAAAAGGGCACATACTTCTTCCTGGAATTCCCCTAACTGACAATAAAAGCTGGGCCTATGATTCTACCTCGGGGGTGTGTCTATCCCCAAATGGGGAGACCTCCTCCGTGCAGGAAATTTGGCTAAATAAACACTCTTTGCTTTTGCATAGTATTTGAGTCTGGGGTGTTTCTGCAGAAATTTTTGGACCCTAAAACAGATTTGTACCTGATCTGACATCCTGAGCTCTGGGGAGGTCTGAGGAGGTCCCTGGACCCTAGTCACCTTCACTTTCCCCAGTCTCTATATCTAAATCTTGTAATGCGCATAGACCTCTCTGGTAGGTCTACTTGAGCCTAGCCTATTCTTGCTACACTCAATATCTATCCTCTCTAGTTTGGAATGTTCCCAGTTAATAGGCCACCTCTACCCTTTCCAACCCCACACCTAGCTCCAGACACATGTCTATTATACTGGCTGTCAGATGAATCTCGCAAACCCTGACTCTCCTGGGTCATTCCCAACCTTGTAGGAATTCCTTCACACTCTGTAACAGACACTTTGGTTTGTTCTTTAAATCCTAACCTGACCTTGCCATATCCTGTCTCCAGATGTGCCAGTCTAGAGTGGTGAATAGTGTAAAGCCTAGCCAGATTGAACTATATGCAACTTTATGATTGGTTGGTGTTAAAAAAAAAAGAAGAAAATTAATGAATACTTATCTATGCAGATATAAGAGGAACAAAGAAATCTAAATAAATGAATAGAAAAATACATATTCTGGTTAAAACACTCTCAATACAGAACAAAGAGAAAATGTAGGAACCTGCAAGAAAAGAACTATGTCACTTATACAGGAAAGCCCATCACAATAACTACCAATTTCTCAATGGAAACGTTAAAAGCCATAATATCCAGGAGTAATGTAGTTGATAACCTAGAATGCTGTACCTAGAAAAGCTATCTGCCCTAGTTATATAAGAAGACAATGTTTCGTGATATAAGCAGGCTAAAAGAATTTGTATCTACTGAACTTGTATTGCAAAAGACACTGAGAGCACTAGTTCAGACTGAAGAAGGAATAAGCATAGAGGAGAGGATGAAGAAGGACAACAAATGAGGATGAAGAAGGACAACAAATGAAGCTATCATGAATAAACAGAAATATGACTGAGAGCACAAGCAGACAATATGAGAGCAGTCCACACACATCTTTCAATCATATTTGAAATGTCAAGGAGCTTATTAGGAAACAAAATCATTCTTCCTTCATCACCCATACGAAAATCACCTTACCTTCAGACATAGAAACCATATTAAAATGAAATTATGGGGACAAAAAGTATTCTAAGGATCTGAAACAAGGAAGCAAGCAAAAGTAACCCTCCTAGTATCTGAAAAAATAAACTTAAGTCAAAAAAAGGGCATGTAATTCTAATAAAGGTCACATACTTCTAAAAAGGAGGGAAAATTAACCAAGAAGACATTGCAATACTCAACATATACACTCCAAATTTCAGCACACCAACACCACGAAAAGCATATTATGAGGATTGAAGAAAAACAATAGCTCATGTTTAGTTAGCAACTTATCTTAATATTCTAATTTTCCCAATAGCTCATTTGAATGGGAAATAATCAGAAATATCAGAATTAAATGATGTCACACGTGAAAAGGATTTAAGAGATACCTACAATATACTTCACAAAACCACCAAAGAATATGCATTCTACTCAGCATTCCAGAGACATGTCTCTGAAAGAGACCACATACTGGAATGTAAAAAAAAAAATCTTTTAAAAATTGCAAGAATTTAATGAACTTCATATATTCTACTTGTCCATAATGCAGTAAAGCTTAAATCCAGCAGTAAATGAATATCTAATTAAGTATGCAAACTAACTGAAATTAAATAACACATCACTGAGTAATGAATCAGAGAATCAAAAAGATGTAAAATTCCTAGAAATAATTGACAATACAATAAGTAATTGATAATACAATACAAATCCACCACTGGTACATGTTAAAGACAGCCCAGTGATAACATTTATAACTATTAAGTGCATGCATTAAAATTAATAAGGGATACAAATGACTTAACAATATAACAGACTCGGTATTGACAAAATATGAAGCTGAAATCTAATAAGGAGAAAAATAATAATCAGGACAGAAATTAATGAATTAGAGACAAACAAAACACAACAATAAGTTAACATATTTAAGAGATCATTCTTTGAGAATTAAACATTTAACAGATTTGACAAAAATAAGCAAGTAAATTGGCAGAAATTGACCAAACTTTTAAATAATATATATAACAAAGAATTCTTAAACTATTATTTAAAATCATAAGTATTTTTATGCTTCTTCTACAGAGCTAATAGTATTTGAATATCTAAATCAAGTAAAAACACATAAATGAACTCTTGTTGCGAGCCAGCCAGCAGCTCACATGGACCAGGCACACCTGGGTGGCAGGCGGGGGCTGAAAGACAGAAACTAGGTAGTTGAGAGAAATAATGGAGGCCAAGTCAAGGTTCCTGATCAAAGCTCAAATGTTTAATAGCAATCTGTGCTTATAAAGGCGGGGAGGCCCATTCCTGCCAATCCATTCTTGGTGCCTGGAACCAGCTGCAGGTGATAGGTGTCTTCGAAATACCTCAGGGGCCTCTCATCAGGTAAGCAAGGTCTTGAAGGAGAGCAGCAGCAGTGACTGAACAATAGAGCAATCTAAGCAGGAAGGTTCTACCCCAGGTGATCTAATTCTCAGTGGCAACAGGGACAGAATGAGCCTGTTTCAGGCTGGGGGAGGTTACAAACTCTGTAAGTAAATAGCCCTGATAAACACAAATATAAAAATTCTTAACAAAATTATTGAAAACCATATACAGGCATGTATCCAAAAGACCATCCATGATGATCAAGTTGGCTTTATGCTGGATATGTAAGTATGGTTCAATATATTTATGTCCATAAACATAATAAAGTATAAAAATTTGTCTTAAAAACAAAAATCATATAATAATTTCAATACATGCAGCATGTCTTTAACAAAATCCTATATGCCTACATGGTCAAACTCATAGATAGAGAGGAGCTGGAGGGAATGTATAGAACTAAAGTAAAAACAAACAAACACACACACAATACTGTCTTTAATGGAGAAATACGTAAAGCAACCCATTAAAATCAGGAATGAGGCATGGTACTCTCCCATATCATTGTCAACATGTTTTTTTTTTAAATACTACCAAGAGCAGTTAAAAAAAGAAAGAAAACATTAAAGGAATGCAATTTTTAAAAAATGTTATATTTTTCCAATTTTCAAATTATCTATTAGAGATCCTAAATCTTCCACCTGAAAATTTCTCAAAATGGTCCGTATTTCCATCAAACCTGAAGTATAAAAAACAAATTGCAACATGATGCAGGCTTTGTAAATACTGGTAACAACCATGCTGAGGAGAGATAGTGGACATACTCCTATTCACTTTAACCTTTAAAAAAATCTAGGAATAAACCTATCCAAGGAGATGAAAGAACTCTACACTGAAAATTTTAAATATCTGAAGAAAGAGATTTATGAAGACACTTGAAGTTGGCTCTATCTCCTAGGGTTGTGTACTGGTATAATTAATATGAAAATTGCTGCTCTACTGAAGGCGATTCACAGACTCAGTGTCATCTGAATCAAATTATCTCTGCCACTCTTTCTAAAATTAGAAAGGCATCCTAAAATTCACATGGAGTAAGGAAAAAACTACCCACAGATAGCTAAACTGATTCTGAGCAAAAAGAGCAATGTTAAAATTCAAGTTAGGCTACAGAGTTATGGTTTAAGAAAATCTGAATGCTGCTGGAACAAAAACAGACAGCAATACAAATGAAACAAAAGAGAAGGTCCGAAAAGTTACAGAAAGTTCATATTTGACAAGGATGCCAAAATTTACAGTGAAGATAGGACAGCATCTTCATCAAATGATGTTGTCAAAACTTGTCCGCATATAGAAGAATAAAATTAGATCCATGTCTATGACCCTGCCCCCAAATCCACTTCAAATGGATCATACCCAACAAAACCAACAACAACAACAACAAACAACAAAACAAAACTCAACATGAAACCTGAATTAGAAGGAAAAGTAGGAAAAACCCTTCACTTAGAGATAAAGAGCCCTCTGATTATGACTCTACTGGCTCATGAATTAAGGCCAACCATTGAAGTATGTATCTAATAAAACTAAGAAACTTCTGTACAATAAAGAAAAAATGAAGTCAAGAGGAAGACAAAATGGGAGAAAACCTTTGCCAGCTGCGCTTTTGATGGAGGATCCAATTTCAGATTATGCAAAGAATTAAAGAAACAAGGAGTTAAGAAATCAAAGGACCCAATTAAACAATGGGCTATATATCCACACATAGAATTTACACCTTAAGATAGTAAAATGGTTAAGAAATGTGTTAAAATTGTTCGTATCTTTTACTAATTAGAGAAATAAAATATTAAAGCTTGGAGATTGATCTTTGCAAGCAGAATGTCTAACATTGAGATGCTAAATCTTTTAAGATCAGACTCTATTTTAGAGAACCTGACCTAAGTTTGAACTTAGGTAAATTAACAGGCTAGTACCTTGCATTAAATTCCAATTTGACCCCCAACAAAGCCTGAGCCTAGCTCCGGTCTCTAGGCTAATCCCCAACAAGACCAAGGTTTCCAGGTTGTACCCACTACAGGACTAGTGTCTCCAGGTTCCCCAACAATCCTGCACCCTAGGTTTCCCATCACCTAATAAACGCCAATGCAGAGGGGAGCAGAAATTAAGTTTATGATATGACTCTCACCACCAGCCAATTATGTTAAAGTCACAGCAACTTTCCAATTAGATGCCCTGCTTGCTGCTTACTATAAATCCTTGCCCCGATAGACATTCGGGATTCTCCCACCACCAAAACCATCCTGCATGACGTGCTGGTGGTACATTAGGGGAAGGCCTGAGTTAGCTCAAATAAAATAAAGACCCTGCTATGAGTTGCATCATATTGGCTCTTGTGTGTGTTTTGGGGGAATCACTGACATTTCCCTGGCACAACAACATCAACAAAATAACTGGTAACAAACATTGGTAAAGTTATGGAGAAAGGGAAAACTTTATTCATTGTTTTGGAAATGCAAACTGGTGTAGGCCCTATGTAAATCAATACGTAGAGTTCTCAAAGAGATAAATGAGTAATGGATTTGCCATCTAGGCCACAGGTTCTTGGTCAATCATGTTCATTGCTACTAGTAAATAGAAATAAACAAATAATGCTTAAACTGATGAGTGGATATTGAAAATACAGCACATATAAAGAGACAGATGGAATTCTACTCAGTTGTTCAAAATTAAATCAAGGATTTTACAGGTAGAAATAGAGAGCTGAAAAATTATAATAAGTGAGGCAACATAGTCCCATAAAGACTTGTATAGATTTTTGTTTGATATTCTTAGTTTTCAATCTTTGGATATGAGAGTATAACCTAGAATAACTACAGAAAGTGAGAAGGAAGAAGGGAACATGGGATAGAGGAGGAACAGCTCTAGAGATTTGTATGTTAAGACACCAGTGCTATGAAAGAAGAAATAGGAAAAATGGGAAAGGCTTTATCTGGATGAGGGAGAAATGGCAATTCAGAGGCAGAGAGAGGGGTGAAGGATAAAGAACACTAGTGCACTAAGGACAGACTCAGAATGTAAATGTCTCATGCTGCCTTTCAGTTGTGGATGTTAGCATTGACACATATATGTCAAATACATACATATACACATACATTCATGTCATACACATGTACATTACATAGAACCAGCTTTACCTAACCAGTTATTGCTTTCACTTAATCCCGTGAAATATCAACTGAAAGGATTTTAATTGCTCTCTAAAGCCATCACATTCCACGTATGTACATTCCTGTCTCTCAGTTGAACACTTCTGGCTTTTAGTATCAGTTGGTTACTGTCAATCTCATTACACTGCTCTGATTGAATCTCAATATGATTCATTCATCAGAAACTTGGAGAATAAAGAGAAGCCTATTGAGAGTGATACTCTGTGTGTGATCACAGCTGTATTTTTATTCAATCTCTGACTGTACCAAACTGCTGCCCGTGGGTAGCAATGAAAGGAAAATGCTGGCAAGCTTTCCCATCATGTTAGAAAGACAAAATTTGAATTCTTTTACTCTGTAGGAGTTTAATGAAGTTTCAAAAGCTAGAATTACCAATATCAGTGCTGGAAATTTTAACAACTTCTTGGAAGAACTTCAGCAGGAATTCTGAATGCAAGTTATCAATTCTGACACAAAAATCTTAGAAGAGATATTAAATGATGAATGATATAAATGTAATAATTATGACTAATTTGTTTAAATCATTCTTTTAACAGAAATAGAAAAATAATATATTTTAAAAAATGTTTCACTGGTTCTGCTAAGTATAAGTGGATTGGCTATTTATAAATGCTTTTTATTAATAGTGATAAGCTATTTTAAAATAGAAAAAGTACATTTTAATTCAATAATTTGTATTAATTTATTCAGTTACCTCCATCTAAGATGCTATAGTAAAATCTAGACATTCAGGCATGAAGTCCAAAGCCTAAAGTAATAAAAGTATTTTTTAAAATATTATTAATAAGTTTTCTTCATAAATGATTGGGTAATTGGAGCATCCACAGTACATAATCTGTATATATAGAAGGCTCCCAGAGGTGGAAAAGGATGTAAACTAGGCTATTATTTAATGGATACAGAAATCTTAATATAATGTGAAGGCAATGCTTTGGGAATAGTTCTGCTGGTTAAATTTCATTTAAATACACAAAATCTAACCTAATCATTAACTTTGTAACATTTGCATAGTAGATATTAAACTGATTAAAAACAACTTAGAAAATAAATAAATAAATAAATAAATAAAAGAGAAAATGTATATTGTAAAAATTTCTTTATATGAAAAATTGAATATTCTAAGTGTGTGGTTCAATAATACTCCTTAGTGTGCCTTATCCCATAAAGGTGCTGGCATATTTTACAGATCATAAAGGCCTAGGCATGCTTTACCTGCTTGAAACATATTACTTAAAAATGTTGAAAATAAAATAATTTTGATTTTAAAATTGCAACATGAGTGTCACACAAACCAAGTGAAAGATTTCTATCTTTATGACACATCTGTTTTTGTGGTAAAAATTTAAAATCAGAATAAAGAAAAAGGAAAGAAAAAAAAAAGAAACAATATTCATTGGCATCCAGTTTAGGCTTATCATAATCCAGACAACTAAACAATATCACATTAGATATGCTTTAAAGTCAACAGTTGTGTATGTGTTTAATAAATGGATTTATTGTTTTATGTTTTCATTAATTTTTTTTAATTTATATCTGGATTGATGCTTTCCTTTTCTCCTCGTTTCCCAGTCCCACCCTCTCACTTCCCCTTTTCCCTTTCCTGCTCCCTTTCTCTTCAGAGAAGGGAGGCCTGCCACAGATATCTACCCGTGTCTTGGGATATCAGGTTGCAGTAAGCCTAGGCACATCTACTACTAAGACTAGACAAGGCAGCCCAGTTAGGAGAAAGGAATCCAAAGACAAGCAACAGACTGAGAGGCAGCCCCTGCTCCTGCTGCTAGGGGACCTCCAGGAAGACCAGCTGCACAATTGTTGCACATGTGCCAAGGACCTAGGTCTGTCTCATGTATACTCTTTGGCAGTTTAGTCTTTGTGATCCCTTATAGGGCTAGGTTAGTTGATTGTGTAGGTTTTCTTATTGTATCCATGACCTCTCAGGCTTTTTCAATCTTATCCCCCACTGTACCACAAGACTCCTAAAGCCATGCCTAATGTTTGGTTGTGGGTCTTTGCATCTGTTTGCCTCAGTTGCTGGGCAAAGTCTCTCCATTGACAGTTATGCTGGCCTTTTGTGTGCGAGTATAGCAGAATATGATTAATAGTTTTATGGTAGGCTCTCTCTTGTGGTATAGGTCTTAAGTTGTGTCAGTCATTTGTTGGCTATTCCTTCAATTTATGCTCTATCTTTATCACTGCACATATTGTAGGTAAGATAAATTATGGGTTAAAGGTTTTGTGGCTGGGTTGGTGTCCCCATTCCTCCATTTGAAAGTCTTGCCTGGTTACAGAAAGTTGCTATTTCAGGATCCATATCCACTGTTGTTAGTAGTCTTGGGGTCACCTTCATAGATTCCTGTGAGTTTCCTTTGTCTTAGGTTTGTAGCTCATCCCAGAGATGCCTCTTGTCAACAGACATCAGTTGTCTCTCTCTCTGTCCTCCCCTGACTTGAACCTTCTTGTTCCCTCTCTGACCCTGAGTCCTCCCTCTATCCACTTCTTTTTTAAAGGCATTTTTTATTAGATATTTTCTTCATTCACATTTCAAATGTTATCCCCAAAGCCCTCTATACCCCCCTGCCCTGCTCCCCAACCCACCCACTCCAACTGCCTGGCCCTGGCATTCCTCTGTACTGGGGCATATGATCTTCGAAATACCAAGGGCCTCTCCTCCCATTGATGGCTGAGTAGGCCATCCTCTGCTACATATGCACCTACAGACACAGCTCTGGGGGTTACTGGTTAGTTCATATTGTTGTTCCTCCTATAGGATTGCAGACCCCTTTAGCTCTCTGGTTACTTTCTCTAGCTCCTTCATTAGGGGCCCTGTGTTCTATCCAATAGATGACTGTGAGTATCCACTTCTCTATTTGCTAGGCATTGGCATAGCGTCACAAGAGAGAGCTATGTCAGGGTTCTGTCAGCAAAATCTTTTTGGCATTTGCAATAGTGTCTGGGTTTGGTGGTTGTATATGGGATGGATTCCCAGGTGGGGCAGTCTCTGGATGGTCTTTCCATCTCAGCTCTGATCTTTTTCTCTTATAACTCCTTCCGTGGGTATTTCATTCCCCATTCTAAGAAGGAGTGAAGTATCTATACTTTGGTCTTCCTTCTTCTTGAGTTTCATGTGTTTTGCAAATTGTATCTTGGATATTCTAAGTTTCTGGGCTTCTGATGTCTATTTTACTTCCCCTTCTGAATGAGATTCAAATGTCATCTCTCGGGCCCTTCTTATACCTAGCTTCTTTGGGTCTGTGGATTGTAGCATGGTTATTCTGTACTTTAAAGCTACTGCTAATTTATAAGTGAGTACATATAATAGGTATTTGTTTCTCATCATTTTGGAGATTGGAATCTCATAGTCAAATGTTCATATGCCCAGGTTCTAGTGAGAAGTTCCTTGAACATTTCAAATGGGGAACTTCTTTCTGAATGCTTACCCGATGAAATAGTTCTCTCCAGGTCTATACATGACTGTTTTAGTACGTTAACCTGGTTACTTTTTAGAAGACTCATATTCTAATATCGCCACTTTGGGGCTTACATTGTAATATACAAAATGGAGAGAGAATAAACTTTTTAGAAACTGAGAAAGCCTAGATTTAGAAAGTTTAGTAAAATGGGAATCACTAGTTAGGCTTACCAGGAGGAATGCAAAAGAGTTTCACCATTTTTTCCTATATGAAATTATCTAGTAATGCTTCCTTCTCAAAAGTGAGAGATAATTAGAGATAAGTGCAGATGGATACTGAGCAATCCAGTGAATGCAGTTTTATAACACTGGGGAGAACAGAAAGGAGTTGTAAGCACTGATAATGATATTCACCCCATCTACCAGGGACCAGGGGAAAGAAAACACAACCCACCTATGGTCTTTGGAGAATACTGTTAAATTGAAAGACCACTCTTTGCACTAACTTCTGATTCATTAACATTCCAACTCTAAAAATTTATAAAGAAACTGACACAGAATCTGTGTAATATTACAAAGACTAGAGGAAAGACAGGGACAAATGAAAGATACATACTGCCAGGCAATCCACAGTATTAAACAACAATTGTTAAATTATGCTTTGGAAAATATTGAAAACATTTAATAATGTGGCTGATGTAAGATCAGATTCAGAATTGCAGAAACTCTAGAGAATAGGATGTTATTAAGAGATAGAGAGTGAGCTGGAAATATCAGACAATTTTCATGAAATCCAAGGATTGCCATTTTCTCTTCTGAATAGGCTTAACATAGAACATACCTACAATTAACTTTATGGTAGTGATATTTTGGGGGTCACAGGTAATAAAAGAGTACTACCATGTCCCTGAGGATGTTTCATGAGTTTGATTTTTTTTCAGGTCTAGAAATCCTTGGAGACATGTAAACTTATATGGCTCTGCTTAAGCCACTCAGAAGCCTCATCTTTATGCTAGACTAATATCAAACATAATGCTGTAATGTCTTTAGGAAATTATCTAACACACACACACACACACACACATATACATATGTGTGTGTGTGTATATATATGAATATACATATATATGTGTAATTAAGTCATAGAAAATTATACATGTATTATAGAGGAAATTTTTGAATATTTTCCTTCTCTCTGAAAAGCTAGTAAATTTGTGTTTTAGAAACAATTATGTTCACACATAACATTTTAAAAAGATTTTAGAATATTTTAATCAGAACAGATTATATGAAATTGGAGGGACTGATACCTCTGTGGCATTTGTGCTTTCCTACATGGTAAGTATATATTCACAAATACTTTCAACATGAAGTCATTGCTATAGAAATTCTAAGTACAGGAAGTGCATTATTGGAAATTCAATCAAGTTTATCAATTGATATCATAACAGTGAGTGTCCAAAGGTAAGGGATGCCTGCCAAGCTTAGTGTTTCCTTCACTCAATTCATTCTAATATTTACTGAATAATGAGAAAATCGCATTGAATACTTAAGCCATTAAAAGAAAGGAAAAGAGAAATATCTTAAGAAATCTAATCCAAGAGCATAATGGCATTGATCAAATGATAAATGGCCTCAGATGTTGTTATTGTTCTTTTGTGTATTAGAAAGTTAAAGAATTAAGGAGTCGGGTAGACTTAGAATCCAACCGTTCTTTATTTCTCTCACATATTTGGCATGTTTCCCCCCTGTGGAAAGGCTGAAAAATAATGCAAAACAGCAATTTAATGACTTGAAAGAATTAAATTGTTAGGTTCTAAAAACTTAGGCAAATCAATGCAGAGAATCATTTCCAATCCGTTGACTAATTTGTGTTGAGCTAAAGTCTTCTTTGTTCTTTGCCACTTTCTCCCCTAGGATTTTTCATTGGAAGAAAGCTGGTTGTTGGTTTTTTTTTTAATTTAACTTGAATATAAATGAAAAAAATTAAAATTTCTCCATTAGCATGCTTCTAAAAAGAAATCCAGAAGATTATTCTGACGTGAGATAACACTTAGCTTTGCAGTTACTAAAAATATGGGTTATCTGTGAATGATATAATGGGTATATTTTTTATCAATGCATTTATAACTGTCTGATAAGTTAATGATAAACATGTAAGTGAATAATGAAATTCTTGTGCTTTAAATATCTATATAAGTTATAAATGTTTAATAAATAAAATTAAAAGGTGCTCATAATTTATTACATCAACGGTCATAGATAATGTGATCATGTTTCAGATCCATACCAGAAAATTCAAATGGTTTTTGTACTTTTCAGTAGTTGAAAATACAGAACATAATGATATAATTTCAAGGAGTATATAAAATGCATAGAATTTAAGTGGTCCTCAATTGTTTTGACCTGTTGGATATAGTCAGAGTATTCCATGTTATAATCTTATTGTTTTAATATAACCATACAGAACATTGGGTAGCAAACTTAAAGTATTTACTATTGGGCTTTTTACATAAAAATAGTGATTGATACATAGAAAGAACTTTGTAGGTGGTATCAGAGAGCAGAATTCAAGGATAATGTCACATAACTATTAAGATAGGAAATCTCATTTCTCCATGTGGAAACATTGCCCCATAGAGGGCATGGATTGTATGTGATCTCCTTTCCTTTGTGATGAGTCAAGAAATAGGAAACTACAACTATGAAAGCTGAAAGGATAATCCAAAATATTTAATTATAACTGTCTCTAGTTCTAGAACAACATGACTAGCCTGGAAAGAAACCTCAACCTACAACTTCTACTTACTGAAGGAAGGGTTGTACCATATAGTGAACAACCTGAGTCTACTTGCTGCGAATCTGCTTCAGAGTCTGTCTTCTGTCTTGCTTGAGTACAAAAAGGTACATATTGGAACCACTGGGAACAAAGTCAGTAGCTTGGATTTCTTACCTCTCACCTATCATAGACTTTATACCTGGCTCTGTGTGGGATGATCAGAGGAAAATTCACAGAAACTGGTCTTTCCTTGAAAAAAAGTGAAGGCTGATGCAGGTACATTGCTTGTAGCATTTTTTAAAGAGTTGTCTAATGGACAGGTTTTGCTTGAATGTGACTGCTAATAAGAAAGCATAAGATGTAGAGAGCCACTGAGATCTGATGGAAATTGTTGGAATCTATCTGTTTAATATGGACTTTTTAGTGTAATTTTCAAGTTATTAGTTTGAATTTCCCATATTAGAATGCCAGTGGGGCATGCCTAATCTAGAAGTCAGTGAGCCTCTGGGAATAAAAGACTTTGAAGGTTTTCTGCCTCCTCAGAGGAACCATGTAGACAGAGGCCAATATATTTTGGGCAACTCTGTCTGGGGATGAAAAAGAGACAAACTGGGCATATATATAGAATTTCCCCATTTCAGGGCTGTCTGAGATGTGGCTGTCTGTCTTACTGACTTAGAGAGCAGATATGACCTGATATATCCTAGGCTTTGAGTTGCTGCTAAAAAAAGAAGACAGTTGATTATGCCCTGGAACTTCAGAGGAACTCCAAAGAAATTCCACAGTACTGTAGAGAGGCAAACGAAGGAGAAAGAAGAAAGAACGAAGCAAAGAAAGAAACAAAGAAAGAAACAGGAAAGTTTTCCAGTTGAGAATACGAAATATATATACTCAGGGCCAAATGCTTTCAAAAAATTTTTTTGGAAGTCTCCAAGAATAATTATCTGGCTTAGTTGATAAAAGTATTCAAAAAGCTATCTTATCAATAAAGAGTTAGTTGTGTTTTTGCAAATGCATAGACCAAAACATAAAATGTATAGAATACTAACAGACACATGGAAAGATAGTATAAATTAAAAACAAAATAATTTTCTAGAAATTGAGCAAAAAACAAAGGCATGTGAATTTCCTTAAAAATACTTTAATATAATTGCCATGAAGATATTCAGTTAGCTCATAAAATTAATCACACACAAAAAAAAAATAACCACCACCGGAGAGATGCATAAAAACAATCACACAGAAATACAACAAAGGAATTGAGAAAGTCACCAGAGAAAGTGGGCATCAACATTTCAACACAAATTATGATCAGCAAACAGAAAGACAAGCTAAGTTAGTAACATCTGAGCAGAAGAGTTAAAAAAAAAAATGATAACAACAGAGAAAGCCTAGATCAGTAAGATATAATGAAGTAGAGTATGTTGTGTTAGTCAATGTTCTCTAAAGAGCATACTTGATGGAGTGAGTCTACCTATATGGAAAGGGGAGTTACTAGAGTGACTTACAGGCCAGGGTGGTGTGGGATGATGAAAGAAAGTATTAAAAGAAAGAAATTGCCAAGTTACTTAAGGAAAGCTAAAGGAACTCTCTCAATTTAAATCACAGGATTCTACATAGCAGCTAAAATAAAGCATTCACATTTAGGAGCAGCAAATTATAGAAATGCATAATACTGAGGTGCTAATATGATAACACACACATTATCTTGAATTTTGATATAAAAGGCAAAAGGTCAAAAGATAAAATATGCTAATGGTTTTAAATATGAAAGAATGTAATTGGTAATATCAATAGAATACGCTGCTATGAGTTAAAATGCTAATGTCAATAGAATATACTTCTATGAAGAACATTTATGTGAGATTAAAATTGATTCATTAGCTTAAGATAGCATGCTAAAATTATAAAATACTTTATATGTGTTGAGCACAAACAAAACATTTATAGAAGATAAAAAACGATAATGAAGTAAAAATGTCATAATAAAAATAGAATGTCTGGAAGGACATATATACACCCCGGTATATGTCAATAATGTTTATACAACAGAAAAAAATTAAAAATCCATTGAACATATGTGTTTTATAGATAGCTTACAAGTTCTACAAGCATATCAAAGGAAGTCATTTAATGATTTAGGAAGATATAGCAAAAATATCTAATGCATTTAAGAGTACCTTTGTTTGTATTATCTGACAATTTATTTGACACAACTTTTGTTATTATGGGATACAATATCAATAGAAATAGATCTTGGGAAACCTATGCTTCCATACTATATCCCTCCTCTGTAACTATTCTCTCCAGATCTGTAGGATGTAGCTTGATTATCATTAACTTAACAATTAATATTCACTTAGACGTGAATGCATACCTGTTGTGGTAAATATCTAGAGCTAGCCCCTTCCCCAGGTGATCTTACTCACTTGGACTCTCCACCCACCAACTTGTCAGCCATGCTAGGTAGGCCACATGGCTCCCACCAGGCCATCTTTTGGATGGGACCCCCAAGTTTCTCTTGCTTTCACACAATGCCCCATGCACCCCTGGTGAGCCATCTCAACATCTAATTACCCGGTAGAATCAAGACTCTTAATGCTTAATTAGCCCATCAGATTTATGTATCCATAAAAGCACAATTTAAAAGATGCCAATTCTGTAATTTCAGAGTCAAGTGTAGTGAAAAACTTTTAACACAATTATTCTAAACTTTTGATAACACCACTTCAACCTCATTCTTGTTCTCCCTCTCCTCTTCAAACCTCTTTCTCTCTGTCTCCTTAACTCCTCACTCCACCTCCCTTCTCCTATCCAATCACAAGCCTCCCACTGCACTAATGTGATTGAACAGGGAAAATCCTGCAACATTTCACACTTTCTGTTAAATTAAAAGACTTTCTCTCAAAATATAAACTGAGCACATTTTATTGCCATTTTATAAATTACATGGTATAAAATAGACCTAACACCCAGTCCAACATTTTTGCCAATAAAATTGAACATTGTCCTCTATCCTAACTTAAAAGACTAGTTCTGCACCTGGCTATGTCTACTCTGGAGTCAGTGATATTGCCTATTTATTTCTGAACTGCAGGCAACATTTCCCATGTGATTCTGACAGAATATGAGTGTAAATTTATCCTAAAAGCAAATAATCCTAATTTTAAATTCACAATTTAATCCCTCTTCTCTAAAGAGGTAGGCAAATTCCTCTCTAACTTCTTCTAACTCAGAGCATCAGGTAAATTCCCACAGCAGGAGTCCTCAACACTGTAGGCAGTCTCTTTGTTTAAACTTCCCATGTGATTTGTTTTTAGCATTACCCAGTTACTTAACAAAAAATAAAACTCTAACTCTCAGGTAATAATCTTAAATTTCTAGTGGATTCGTGCCCAGCCCTACATTAGGTGCCGTCTGTTGTGGGACATATCTAGAGCTCGCCTTTATCCCAGGTTATCTTACTCTCTCTGTCTCTTGGCTCAAGAGAGACACAGTTTACAAGATGCCAATACAGTAATTTCAGAGCCGAATGATAATGAGAAGCTTTAATACAATTATTCTAACCTTTTGATAGCACCATGTCAGCCTCCATTCTGGTTCTTCCTTTCCTCCTCAGACCTCTCTCTCTTTGTCTCCTCAACTCGTCACTCCATCTCCCTTCTTCTGTCCACTCACAAGCCTCCCACTGCCCTAATATGATTTGACAGGGAAAGTCCTGCAACACACACCATATGTAGGAAACTTCTAATAAGGTAGAAGTCTACCACTGACTGAATAGCCTCTATGACCCAGCATTTAATGGAGGGCTCCCTTCCTTAGCAGAGTTTCTTCTTCTCTGACCTTGTCCAAGGAGTTCTAAGTACCCATACTCGCCTCTACTTGAGGAATGTCATTTACCCTCAATTAGTTCATAGGGTCAATTTCCTTTCTCCTGACAGGACTTGTTCAGCCAGCAACTGAGATTCCTGAAATGCTTTCCCATGCTAATGAGGCATTCCAACTACCCTAAGCCCACAACCAATGACATTTGCCCATCCTAGATGCTCCTAGCCTCAGTCCTCTAAAACATTATAAGCCATCTATCACCCTAAGTAAAGTTGATCTCCCTACTAACAAGTGGTCCCAGTGTGGTTTATTCACAGTATGTACTCACAGGGTTTCTGATCCCCCTGTTCGTTTCTACTCCCAATGCCCTTATGGACCTAATTGGCTGATGAGTTCACAAGAGTGGGGAAAGCCAGACCATATTTGTTGTTCTGCATGGGAAAGGAAATAGAATAGATTCTTCTGGTGGACTGTGGGCAAGTGGGGACAGGAGGGAAAAAGTCAGATTGGGTAGATAAGAAGAGTACATTGGGGGAGTGAGCTGAAACTGGTGGACATTTTGGAGATGATCTGAAAAATCCAGTGCAGTGGAAATTTTCTGCAAACTATGGAGATGACTCTAGTGAGACCTCTGAGTAATGGATAATATAGAGTTTGAATTGTCTTTCATTAGTATCCAGACATGGCTTCCAGTTATGGCACTGAGTTGTATTTGGTTGAATTGTTGGCTGAGGGGTCCTGGGAAGATCCCTAAACACTCAGACAGATGTTAGGACTCAAAGTCACTCTCAGAAAACTGACAGTGGTGTGTGTGTGTGAGTGTGTGTGTTAGTGTGTGTGAGTGTGTGTGTGTGTGTGTGTGTGTGTGTGTGTGTGTGACAATTTCCATGCAGCTCATTGAACTTAGATGAAACTGGTACCTGCATGAAGCCTTCAACCCTACTTTCTAGATTGGCACACTGAAGTGCAAGAAAAGTTACTCTGCAGACTAAAGAAATATAAACCTTGACATCAGCTCAGTCACAAAGCCCTCCACCTATAATCTCCCCTGCTTGCAAGGTGTGCTGGGAGTAATATTGGCTAAGAACTTTTGGGAGTGGGCAATGGTTGCTTTAACTTGAGGTCTCTGCCACAAGACGAAGACCATGCACTACACTGCCTGGGGGCCAGGAACCATAGTCTAGATGGCCTAGAGACATAGGCTAGAATGAAACACTACTGGAAAGAAAAGCAATGAAATGATCCCTAATATTCTGCTACACTCATAGATCAGTATCCTGTCCAGTGACATTAGAACAGCTTCCACATACAGCAGATGGCAATGAGTACAGAGTCCTACAGCCAGATGTTATGTTAAAAGTGTCTCAATTGGAGGTTTCTACTGAGTTCCTCCTCTTGAAGATCAGAGAATCCAGTGGAAGAGGAGAAGAAAAATACTGTAAGGGTCACAGGGATGAAGGACACCAGGAGAACGTGGTCCACTAAGTCAAGTAAGCAGTGCAAATATTGGCACACTGAAGTGGCAAGCATGAGGTCAGCATGGGCCTGTGCCAGGTCTTAGCATATCTGTTTTGGCTATTAGCTTGATGAATTTTGTTGTACGACAACACTGGGAGCAGGTGTATCTCTGATTCTTTTGCTTGCTCTTGATACTCTTTCCCTCCTACTAGATTGCCTTGTCCAGCCTCCATATGAAAGATTTCTCCTTGCCTTACTGAATCTTGCTTTGGCCTGTTTAGTTGTCATCTCTTGGACACCTGCTCTTTTCTGAAGATGAAAACAAAACAAAACCAAAAAAGGAAAAACAAACCAAGTGGAGTGGGATGGGAAGTGGATTTGGGGATGGGTAGGTAGGAGGAATGCAGGGAGGGAAAAAGAGAAAAATAATCCACCCAAAGAAACAGATCTTAGAATTTCTTTTAATTTCCATGCACACTTCTACAATATCTCTAAAGAAAATACAACAATAATTTATTCTTAACATTATGCTTTGACACCTCATAAATGGTAATATGCCAGTAAGATATTTTCACAAGACAAAATAATGAATATATGTTAACCCTTGAAATTATTTTAAAAATTAATTTTTAAAAATCTCTAAAACCACAGATATAAGAATGCTGTTCATGTTTTGTTACTTTTATTTTCAAGTCTATGTTAGTGCAGGACTGTGGTGTATCTGTGCAAATCTGTGCTTCTGAGCTCATCCAGGTTCCTGTGCAGAGCACAGGTGAATGGCAACAGTCTGCCTCTAACAATTTCCAACTTATATTTTGAACACTACCTTTCATTGAACCTAGAGCTAACCACTGTGATTATACCAGCTGGCCAGCCATTCCCTGGATTCTGCCTGTCTGCACTGGTAATATGCATGCATATACCAATATCCAGCTATTATATGGGTGCTCTGGATTCAAAGCCAGGTCCTTGTACTGGTAAAGTTTTTCCTGTTGTAAAATCCTATCAGACCAGATTTTTCTTCATTCTTACAACCATATAAAGGGTTTATAAATTTTGGCAAATGAAGCATTTGGGAACAAAGTGTTGACAGGGAACTGGAGGACAATTTTCTTGAGAGCACTATAAATATTCTGCATAACTTTTTAATTAAATTAAAAGGGATGGGTAAATAAACTGCTAAGCAAGGTGGTAAAGGTGGTGGAAAGACCATCAACTGACTATCAGTTTATTTCCCAGAAGCGCAGGGGATAAAATATATATAGCATTAATATTCATTAGTACTGGGGGCAACCTCTAGTTTTTGCTCATTCAATTTGAAGTTAGCACAATAAGTTGCCTTTCTAAAATTTTCTCCCATGTTTTCAGTGCTTTTGATCTTGGCATTTCACATTTAAAATGAATACAAAATTACTAATAAATAATAAATAAAGATGTATCTGACAGTTGATTAGCTTGATAAGCAGGTCACTAAAATCCATGGATTTTATTATACCAACAAAACAAAATTGAAAGGATTTTATTAAAAAATAGAATTTTAGAAATAAAAATTTTAGCCTCATTCTTGTAGTTGAGGTGGATGAGACTTTCAAAGATATATTACTAGAAGTTTCTATAAATGTAGTATAATAAATGTATAATAAAGTATTATATAATTAAATTAAGATTACTAAATATATAAAACATGTAACAAGAACAAAGCAAATATAGAAAATTGGAAAATGGGTAAATTTTAAAATAGTTATTTCCTACCCTAACTGCTGCAATAACTACAATTATAAATAAAATTGCAGTTTAGAATTGTGTTATATAGAATTTAAATAAAATTGTATTAGAGAATGGAGAAATTTAATCCTATCTGTTTTTGCACGTCTAAGTATTTATTGTAGAAATATGTGTACATGTGTTGGGACTTCAATTACACATCATGGATGCCAGATTCATCATATGACTTCCAGAGATTGAATAATAAGAAGCATCTAAAAATATTGCTTGACCTGAAGGTGCCCTGAGGTGAACAGCATCCTTCCATGAGGTGAGGAGTTGAGATTTACTCTCTAGGCCAGAGACAACCTGCTTCTGGGGAAACATCCAACCACAGACCTGCAGCTCCTCTCTTGTGAGCAGACACCTGAATCCAACTGTTTGTTTGTTTGTTTGTTTGTTTATTTGTTTATTGAGATGCTGTAAAAAGTACGTAATTGACTGGAGTTTAAAATTAGGTTAACTGTCTATTACTTGTACTTCACAGTTGAAACTTGACTCTTAAATCTTATATATCTGCTATCCTTAAATATGCTTTGGATTTTAAAATATTAAAATTCAAGAAGTAAAGCATGTTTCAAAGACTAGTTGGTGAGTTTAGTTGGGGAGTAGTGTTTAGAAATCCTAGAAACAAACAGTAGCAATAGAAAATGATGGGCATAGGAAAGTGCGAATGCTGAGTTCTGTGGATACAGCATGGAGGGTGGGTCTGGGAGGAGATAGGGGCGAAGATAAAACATTCAATGCAAAATGTGCGGAATTCCTCCCAGAATAATAAAAGTATCTTTAATGTGACAATATCACCTGCTGTAAGATGTACTTCTTACTGCTCTCCTTGAAAGTTAGGTGGGTATATAAAAGCAGTACTCTAAGTAAATAATATAATAAATATAAAAGCAGTACTCTAAGTAAATAATATAAAAGTCCAGAAGAACAATTTACTCAATTACAGGTGAAGAAATCGGCAGAACACTGACAAATCAAGAAACCCACGCTGGACAATCAGGGGTAAGGTTCAAATACTGGGCAGTCTGTTTAGTGAGACTGGGCATGGAAACAGGAGAAAGGATCTCTCAGAGCCAGATCAAATCCTGGATATTCCTGGGCCAGGTACATAATCCTGGCCATTGAAAGTGATATTTTAGGTCCTCAAGTTTTTCTGTGAATGTATCTAAGAAAACTTAACTCAAAGTTATTTAAAGTGTTCAATGAGTTGTAAGACAAAAAAAAAAAAAATACCGATTTTAGTTTAGAAAATTATAATTAATTTTTATTCAATCAGTTTCTATATAACTTTTTATATGTATTCTTCCTTTACTTTAGTTGGCACAGACTCATAGTATAGTGGCAGACTTCACAAGACAGCCTCAATCAAATATATCATCTATCTTGACCCTATTAATGCTGTGTACCTCCAAACTCCCTGTGGTGGTTTGAATGAGGATTGCTCCCACGGGCACAGGTTTGACTGCTTAGTCCTCAGCTGATTAACCATTGGGAGAGATTAGGAGATGTAACCTTATGGAGTAGATATGACCTTTGTAGAGGAGGTGTTCCACTGTGTTTGGGGTTGAGGTTTGAAAAGCCCATGCTAGGCGCAGTTGCTCCTTGCCTGCTTCCTGTAGATCAGAATGTAGCAGTCCAAGCTACTACACCAGCACTTTGTTCTCTACTTCCTACCAAGTGATTATTGACTAATTCTCTGAAACTGTTAGCAAGTAAAGCATTCTTTGTAAGAGTTGCCTCTATCGTTCATGATGCTGCTTTACAGAAACAGAACAGTAACTAAGAAAGTCCCCTGTCTCATTTCTGCTAGTAGCCTTCATTCTTCAGATAATGTCACTTTTTTCACATCAAACACATATGGAGTGGAAGTTTCTGTTTACTTTGGAGACTCAGTTCTGTTATGTGACGCTTTTCTGGAAGCTGCCTTATGAGAAGATGTTTGGTTGGAACCGAGGATATTTTAATGAGGACAGACATGTTATGCTTTTCTGGAAGCTGTCATGTGAAAGGGCATGGGATAGTTTGCTCGAGTGGGTGTCTGAGAGGTCACGTGATGTTTGGAAAGAGTGTAAGTGTAGCCCAACAGACAGTGAATGACTTGCAATGCTTCACTTTTCTTCTTGCATTGGTTCGCCTTGCAGTGTTTTGCTGGTCTCTACTTCTGAATTCAAACACACCTTATGATGTTCTGACTGCTTCTTATTGCTTCCCTGGACCCATGACAGAGAAGGCCTTCTGGTTTCTTATGAATCAAGCCTCTGCTAGTGATTCATGTTTGTTATTTTGGACTGGACTGTTGAAATTATGACAATGAATATTGGAATTGCCTGAAAGAACGACTTCTAAGCAGGTCCAACTGCTTAGAACAACCCCTGTTTCCTCTTAATCTTCTTGTTCCCCAGACTTGCTTTGCTTTTATACTTACATAAAATAAAATTGGTAAACATATTGGCCCAAGTTTGATTTATTTCAATTAGTATTCACAGTAGCATCAGCATGCTTTTGAAACATGTAAGTTAATTTTTCTTTATAACATACTCTTCATTTTCCTTATCTCTTTATGTACCAACACACATATAGGCTTATTCCATCATTAGGATAAAGTGAACAGTGTTACAATAAGCTTTGATGTGCAAGTATTAGTGAGGTTTGCTCACTTATGGTCCTCTGGTATAAACCCAGAAAGACACAAATCAGCCATAATGTAGTTCTACTATATTTTGAAGAACTTCTAGCAAGATATCCAAAGTTGTGAGAATAATCTACTCTCCAACCAAAAAGTTCTGTGTCCTTGAATACTCACCAGACTTGAAATTTCATTATTATGATAGCCATTTGAAAGGGTTGAGGTGGAATATCAATGTGGTTTTAATTTACATTTTCTTTACAGCTAATGATATTAAACCTTTGTAAGATATTTACTGTCCATCCATAGTTCACTTTTTGAAAATTATTTGTTCATGTCATAAGACCTTTATTGATTCGGTTGTTTGATATTTTGTTATTTAACTGTTTTCCTTATAATTTTTAGTTATGATAACATATTAGCATACAGAAATATACAGAAATCAAATATTTTACTTCTATTCTATAGACTGTCTATAGCATGTTCTTACATTAAATATTTATATTTGCTGCACAATTAGCACAATAACTCAATATCTCATTTGTCTATTCTTTCTGTTATTATCTGAGACATTAGAATCATCTTCAAAAACCATTTGTAACCTTATATTTGGAAGTGCTGTCTCTGAAAGTGTCAGAGTTTCAAGTCTCAACATTAATGTCCTTGATCTATTTTGAATTGATTTCTGTGTAGAATGGGGGATAAAGATTAAGTTTCACACCTCTACTTCAGATGTTCATCTTTCCTAGAATCCTTTCTTCAGTTCCTCCAATTTCTTCTTTATTGTCTGAATGGGCAAACACATTTATCTTTTATTTTATCTCCTTAAACATATTTACATTTTAAAGAATTTTCAAATTGAAACATTTTGATCATATACTTCTCCTGCCCCAAGTTCTTCAAGATCCTCTTCTCCCTCCCCATCTACCCCAGTTCTTTCTCAAAAACAAACAAACAAACAAACAAACAAACAAACAGTCAATACAACAGAGATTCTCAACATTCTTAATTCTGAGACACTTTAATACAGTTCTTCATGTTGTTGTGGGTCCCAATGGTAAAATTATTCTCATTGGTACTTTATAACTGTAATTTTGCTACTCTTATGAATCATCATGTGATCATTTTGGAGATAGAGGGTTGTCAAAGGGGTTGTGCCCCTCAGCTTGAGAACCAAAGCAATACAACACAAATCCCAATCAAACCAAGAAAACAAATACCACTCCCACACACCCCAAAAAACTTGTGGAGTCCAATTGTATGTTGGTCAACTACTCTGGAACATGAAATCTGTCTTAGAGTTGTTCATATACTCAGTGTCACTCTATTGACGAAAATTGATTTTCCCTCTCCCAGCAGGTATAAGTAACTGCTCACTTGTTACTCATGTTCAGTCATTCATTTGTTCATTCATTCATATCTTTATTATATAAGAAAATAGTGCTCTGCATATATATTATTGATTCTAGTTCAGTGTTTTTTCTGAGTATGTAAACTGGTTCTTTGATTCTTGTGTCTTCTTGTTGGATCTTTTCCTTCTGTTGGTTTATTTTGTCTAACATTCTTTTCTTAAAGTCCTGTTATTCTCTCTTAGACATGATCAGCTCTTGGAGAAGTTTTCCTTGAAATTTATTTTTGTTTAACTGACCTTTTCTTTTCCAAACTTCAAATTCACTTTTTCATTATTTCTATCAGTTAATGTAATTCATAATTTCTATCCTATACTGATGTCCTTGTTTCACCTTGCATTTGAAGTGATTAAGGAATTTATTTATGTAATCTTTCATTTCATACAACATACTTACAATTGTTCTTTTTATTTACTTGGGAATTTGATCTCATTTGCTCTCTTCAGAACCCACTGCTGTGTTAATTCGAAGAGGAGTCACGTGAGCCTGGCATTTCCTGTGTTAGAACACTTGGTATTGGACATCTGTGATTCTTTCTTTGATTGGGTTCAATACCATTATTTTAGTTGAAGTATTTGCAATGTTAAAGTGATACTAGTTTTCAATTTGATTGGTGTGTTCTTTCCCTCTGAATGAAGAGTATAACTCAATAACTAAACCAAAATTCACCCACTCAGAATTCCAGGCATTCTTCTGAAATGTTCCAAAAGTAGAATACTAACTTTTAGGATACCCTACACCAGAGGACTCCCTTTTTGGACTCTAAATTAGTTACAAATTACATCCAAATATCTGTTTTCACAGAGAGATCTTTTAGGAAGCAGGAAAGTGGCTGCTTTCTGACTCAGCAGAAAAGCAGCAGCAAATGACCTTGCAGGTATAACTTTGAGAAGAGAAAACATTCTTTTGTGACTGAGTTACCTCACTCAGGATGGTATTTTTCTAATTCTATCCATTTACCTAAGAATTTCATAAGGTCATTGTTTTTAATAACTGAGTAGTACTCAATTTTCTAAATGTACCACCCTTTCTATATCCATTCCTCTTTTGAAAGACATCTGGGTTCTTTCTAGCTTCTGGCTACTATGAATATTAACGCTGCTATGAACATAGTGGAGCATATGTCTTTGCTATATTCTGGAGCACATTTTGGGTATATTCCCAGTAGTGGTATAACTGAGTCCTCAGGTAAGACTATGTCCAATTTTCTTTTTTCTTTTTTCTTTTTAATATTTTTTTATTACATATTTTCCTCAATTACATTTCCAATGCTATCCCAAAAGTCCCCCATACCCTCCCCCCCACTCTCCTACCCATCCATTCCCACTTTTTGGCCCTGGCGTTCCCCTGTACTGGGGCATATAAAGTTTGCGTGTCCAATGGGCCTCTCTTTCCAGTGATGGCTGACTAGGCCATCTTTTGATACATATGCAGCTAGAGTCAAGAGCTCTGGGGTACTGGTTAGTTCATAATGTTGTTTCACCTACAGGATTGCAGATCTCTTTAGCTCCTTGGATACTTTCTCTAGCACCTCCATTGGGGGCCCTGTGATCCATCCAATAGCTGACTGTGAGCATCCACTTCTGTGTTTGCTAGGCCCCGGCCTGGTCTCACAAGAGACAGCTATATCAGGGTCCTTTCAGCAAACGCTTGCTAGTGTATGCAATGGTGTCATCGTTTGGAGGCTAATTATGGGATGGATCTTTGAGAACTGACAGACTCATTTCCAGAGTGGTTGTACAAGCTTGCAATCCCACCAACAATGGAGGAGTGTTCCTCTTTCTCCACATCCTCCCCAGCATCTGCTGTCACCTGAGGTTTTGATCTTAGCCATTCTGACTGGTGTGCAGTGAAAACTTAGGGTTTTGATTTGCATTTTCCTGAGGACTAAATGCACTTACTGATAAGTGGATAATAGCCCAAAAGCTCAGATTACACAAAATATAATTCAAAGACCACATGAAGCTCAAGAAGAAGGAAGACCAAAGTGTGGATGCTTCCATTCTTCTTAGAAGGAGAAACAAAATACTCACAGGAGGAAATACTGAGACAACTTGTATAGTAGAGACTGAAGGAAAGGCCATCCAGAGACTGCCCCACCTGGGGATCCATCCCATATACAGTCACCAAACCCAGACACTATTGTGTATGTCAAGAAGTGCTTGCTGGCAGGAATCTGATATAGCTGTCTCCTGAGAGGCTTTGCCAGAGCCTGACAAGTACAGAGGCAATTGCTCACAGCCAATCATTGCACTGAGCACAAGGACCCCAATAGAGGAGTTAGAGAAAGGACAGAAGGAGCTGAAGGGGTTTGCAAAACCACAGGAAGAACGACTATATCAACCAACCAGACTACCACAGAGCTCCCAGGGACTAAACCACAAATCAAAGAGTACAAATGGACGTACCCATGGCCCCAGCAGCATATATAGCAGATGATGGCCTTGTTGGGCATCAATGGCAGGAGAGGCCCTTGGTCCTGTGAAGGCTGGATGCCCCACTGTAGGGGAATTCCTGGGCAGGAAGTCAGGATTGGGTGGGTGGCTTGGGGAACATCTGCAGAGAAGCAGAGGGGAGGAGAGATGGGGTAGGGGATTTCAAGAGGGGAAAGCAAGAAAGGGGTTAACATTTTAAATGCAAATAAAGAAAACATCCAATAAAAAATACCTATAGTAAAAAAAGGGAAAAAGTAGAGTTCTGTGTTAGAATCAGCTATCATGTGATGGTATGTTTTGATTGGCTGTCTTAATTAGGGATCCAAAGGTGCTGTTGATTGATGGACTTCATTACGTTGATAGCTAGACCTTGGTAGTGAGCCTCAGGGGGAGGAAACAGCCAAATATGGGACTAGAGCTTGATGGTTAGCTTTAGGATTATAATCGAATGGTTTTTAGTGAGGAAGAGAGAACAAGGGAGAAGGGCAAGGCCTGCCAGGGACATGCTTACCACTTCAAGTTGGCCAGAGTCTCCTCACTAACTCCAGAATCAACCATCAGCATTAGATAGGTTCACTATGAAAATTCTTTTCTAATTAAAAAAAATTAATCAAGCCTTAAACTCAAGTTACTTTTGGGAAGTAAGAGTAAACATAGTGTTGTGTATGTGAAGAAATTTGGTAATAAGGGTAGGAATTGGAAGAAATTAGGCATAACAAGTACAGAAGTGGTATTAGACCTACATGAAAAATGGATAGGGGCAGGGTAAGTAGGATGTTGAGCAATAAAGGCAACTTCAGTTAAAAGTAAGATGAAAGGAGACAGAGGCAAAATAAAGCCTATCTATCATCTATCTATCTATCTATCTATCTATCTATCTATCATCTATCTATCTATCTATCTATCAATCAATAAATAAATAATAAGGGTAAATGCAAAATTGATCCACAATACTTTATACAGATAATAAATGAAGTATAATGTGACAAGAAGAGAAATCAACAGGGCCAGGGTGGTAAAACCTTTCCCTACGTGCCCCCTCCCTTAGGCATGGGCACAGTAGGTCTGTACAGAGTAACTCATGCTGAGTGCAGTTGCATATTCAGTGCCTGTGGCTCCATATTCCTGGTTCAGTTCTAGAGTCTGTCCCTATAAGATAAAACACCTGCTTGTGTGTTCAGATTCTGTTTCTCTGTGCTCAATCTCATTACAGGAGTCGAAATTCTGTCTTTGTGTGTTCAGCCACATGAGCTCTGATGTCTCTTTTAGATCCCATTGTAGGAGCATGTGCGGCTCTCTCTACGTTTTTAAGGCTAGTATCTTCCTATGACAAGCAGAAAATTTGAGGGAATTTTGCTTTCTTTGAGAATCTTTGTGTTCTTCCCCCTTTAGTTAGAGGGAGAGTAGTCCAGGTAGTGCTTTACGTTCTAGACATCTTTCAGTCTTTAGATATTAGATA